>NC_087157.1:34203115-34215615 GCF_035594125.1 Scylla paramamosain
AATATACACATAATAAATTGCTCTTTGTGGACACACAATTTTCTTCCACACTAACTCTTCATGCAAGACATCAAAGACATCATTCATCTGTCAAGTTTTAAAGATCTCCTACAATATTTTCTTTACCTAAAAATGTTACAATTTTGCACAGTATACTATCAATGCTATCATTAATGTTTACTACATCAAATATCTCCACTTTTCACTTAATATTCCTTAAGCTGTTTTTTTTTTTTTTGCCATGTACCTAAATGCTGTACAATTCAATCATGCAACGCCTAAAAATAACAACAAACAACTTTTGCCTTGCAATCCAATCGATTAAATTTTTCTTCTAAGAACTCAGGTTTTGTCTGAAAAGGCTGCTTAGATAAGAAAGAGGAAAAACAGTCACCATTCAAATCCAGTTAATGAATAACTTATGATAGATTACAATATTAAAAAAATTACATGAGAAAACTTACGGTGCAGAAAGCAGTCATACTTGAAGCATCGTCTGCAGAAAAGTGTGTGAAAAGAATGCATCGTCTGCTCTTGAGGAACACTCTCAGCGTTAGGGCCATCAATGTTGGGAGTACACTCAGGAGGCAAGGCAGTAGGATCTGTCAACTCTATGTATCTGTAGTTAAATACAAAATACAAATTAATCATCAACAAAGTCAGGTGCACTGATGAAGTATAGTCTAAAAGAAAAACAACGACATTTAACCCATACTAGAGGTTATCTCCATTACTCTTTACAAATTGAGTTGTGTTTATAAACATTTTTTCAAAGGACAGTCGTTTTCCATAAAATATTTCAGGAAAAAAATCAGTGTTAACTAGCATTTATATCAAAATAGCAAGCATTTTTTTTGTATGCGTCAAATCGTTAGGTATGTAAATGTATTTTTGAAAGATAGTCTTAATACTACTTCCAAGTAAACTTAGTCAGCCTATCCAACAGATTATCACTCCAAGCCAGTATGTCCTCTTAAAGACATCTTCTCATAACTTTCCTATGAGCCAAACCCAGTTGTCTCCAAAAATCTCTTCCAAGGGAGGTCTCACAAGCAATGGACCAGGTGGGAGCTTTGAACTTGCATTTGACCCAGTTTTGACTTCCCTGAATTATGCATTTCAAAACACAAGGAGGCAGTCACAGAGTGCTCTCTAAAGACAAGTTTCTTCGTTCACACAACACTTCGTGCACCTAACACAAACACACCTTTCACTCAAAATTCAGAATTTTCAATATGGTAACTCCACCAGCCTCGGTCCCCATCTGGGGAGGAGACCATAAATCTCCAAAGGTATGACAGCTCTACTGGCATCAACCCAAAGTGTCTTTACAACCTCCTCAACTTATCTTCACTAACCTCTGGAATATTCATGGCCTTAGATCTAATTTTCAATGTGGAACATCACTTCTCTATTAAACCAACTTTTCTTCTCCAAAACTCAGGTGTCTGACACAACTGACAGTACTCCTTTCTCTGTTCCCTCCTATTTTCTCTATTCTGATTTTCAATCCAGACCTAAATGTTGCATCTATGTGTAATGACCTAACTTGATCTTATGCCCAAAAGCTCTTAAATCTTTTGAATTATCTACCATCTGGCTACAACTTTAGTTACTCTCAAACTAAATATATCTGTGCTGTAGACTTCTCACCTAACTCCTCTAAATATGAAAAATTATTTGACTAACTTTCAAAGTGGAGCACATTCTGACTCACCTCTCACAGAGATCTCCACTCTTGGAGATTTCAATGTTCACCACCAGCTTTGGCTTTCATTTCTCTTCACTGACCAAACTGGTGAACTAACCATTAATATTGCTATCATTCATGATAGCAAACAAGTATTAGCCTAGGTAAGTATGAACTCACTTTCAATTGAATGTGACCTTGACACAACCTGAAAATCAGTCCATGCAACTGACCAACACTTACCTTTGTGATCCTTACTGTAACATACATCTAAATAACAGGCATTTCCAATAATATGGCAAGATGTTCATCTCTAACAACCCAATTAACAGATCGTTATTATATTTGTAAAATAAATTTATAGTTTTGGCTTGAATTTAAAACTTATTCACTTCATTATCATCCAATGACTTCTTGCTTTCTGCTTCTATTTCTTCCTTTATTTCATTAAAGCCAGTTACCTGAATGTATGAAATGTTTCAGCATTTCTTTTTATGTATATCAACATAAAAAAAAGTTTCATGGAAAAAAAAAAAAAAAAAAAAAAAACTTACTTTTCTTTGAGTTCATCTGCAGAACCCTTGTCAGGAAAAAGAGCTGACACGGCCTGGAATATGGCAAAGCATGGAAAATCTTTTGATCCTGAATTGCTTGAGCCTTCCCAATAATCATCCTGAAAAGAATAAACAACAGAGGTGAGGGAATGTTTTCATGTGCTATGGCTTTGGAAACAAGCACAAAACTTGAGAAGGTTCTGTACACCCAAAATATCAGTACTGTAATAACTTACAAACATAATGACTTATGAACACCCATCTGGAACCTAATTTGTTCGTAAATTGAACAGTCAGTATCACACCACACCAGTCAGTATCACACCACACCAGTCAGTATCACACCACACTCTTGCCTGTACATGTGGCCAGATTCCTGTCTTATATAATGGATCTTCACTGGCTCATGAGAAGTCTGTCCAATATAGCCAATAATCCAATAAACAAAAGTCTGATTTATCAAAGATTTACTGTATGTGCAAAAACGTGTGTGACTTACATAAGGTCATGCCTAAAACTCCATTTTATTTTTGGTATGACCTGAAGATTCCTTCCAAGCTTAAACAGAAATACAAGTCAAGATCTTGCCTCTCTGTTAGCAATGCTGTCCTCTTCATCATCTTCTTCTTCTTCTTGCTCCTCTTCTTCATCCTCTTCATCTTCATCTTCCTTGTCTTTGGTCTTTGGTTCTTTTCTTACGACTATTCTCTTTTCAGTTTTATCTTTGGCAACTTCTTTCATCTAAAATTAATAAACTAGTAAATTAATTAATCAGTTGCATTCAATATATATACATCACATACCATAAAGAAATAAATCACCAGCAATTCCTCATTTGAAGCAAGGAAAGAATAATGGTAATGTTGAAAAAAAAAATAAATAAATAAAATAAATAAATAAATAAATAAATAAATAAATAAATAAATAAATAAATGAATAAATAAATAAATAAAAAAATAATAAATAAAAAATCACAACAAAAGAAGGTACACCATCAGGAATTCATAAAATTATCAATAAATAGTAGTTATGATGACCATGCACTTGTGTAATCCATTTTCAGAGCTCAGTGGACCTGCCCTTAATCCCTTAAGGAAACCAGCTGTTATTTTCCATTTTTGTTATTTATGAACCAAACTGCACCAAATTTTTCTATGAGCTATAAAGTTCTTTTAGATGAGTAAATTTTTATGAGCTATAAAGTTCTTTTAGATGAGTTATAAATATAAGTTTCATTAAATCTGGACCAACAGTTTTGTTTTAATGAAAATATGAAAAATTGAAAACTAGACTTTTGCATATTTTGACAAGGTTTTCCTTGATTTTCTTGAAAACTTGTCACAAGGCAATTTTATGGTTTTCCAAGAAAATTATGTTTTTATTTTTGGTTCCATTGTCAATGAAATCCAAATTTTTTCCTCAACCAGTTATTTCTCTTAAGCTAAAAAAAATGAACAATCAAAATTGTTACATAATTTTTTAGGTATCTTAATTCCCTCTGTAATGACATCAGAATCATCAAAATCAGACAATAAATGGTGGAAGAATACATATCAATAGTATAATAAGTTAGTTTTAAGATATGAGGCTTTAAAGGGATGCTCACATGCTTTTCACCCATATATAGTTGTGTAATACTGGAATTTTTAGGTGTCAAATATTATAATGTATTTGTTCTGAGTTGTAGATGATTTTGAGGCATAACTGCAATTGCATTAGATTCACAGATGACGTTTCGTTGGCATCTGAAATCTCGTAAATGGAACACTGCACACTTCACTGTTCCAATGAGGGTGTGCCACACTGATGCATGTGACCCAGTGATTGGTGGTGATTGTCAAGCCAGGGACTTTTTGCATGTTTTGGGACAATGCATGTTGCTCACCAGTGCCTGAAGCTGCTCCACTGAAAGTGAAGCATTATCTCCTGTGGATGAGATTTCTTCATTGGTCTTGAAAAATTTTGATCTCTTCACTAAGAGATTCTCTTGCTAGAGGAGACAATGATGTTGAAAGCACTGGCTGTAATTGTACAGCAGTAAACATAGCAGTAGTAGTAGTCAGGGCAGCAGAGGCAGAAACATAACTTGTATGTGGAGTGGGAAGTGAGGTGGCAGGAAGGGCACACCGCAACACAGGAGAGTGGGAGTGTTGGCTAGCGTGCTGTGAGGCTGTACGCTCACCTTCACATTGTTCTCTGCTCTCAGCTAATGTCTGGTGTGCTTTTACCAGTACCTTGCTCCTTTGGGTAAGATAAGACTTCCTCTTACCCATCATGGTGAAAGGGAGCAAAAAGTGGGGAGTGAGTGAACACTAAGCAGGTATAGAAGTTGGTGAAAGAGAGAGTGTCACTAACACCCTCCCTACCTCTAAGCATGTATAAGGCAGCACTGAGGCTCTTTCTCACCGGGCTGTGAGAGGGAACTTCCATACGCCACCATAAAAGAAAACTGTTCCTTTTAAACTTTATTATTTTTTTTATTAGTATTTTTCTACAACCATCTCCCACCTACAATGACCTTCACTGAGTGACTGAGTGTGAGCAGGTGGCATTTAAATGGTATTTAAATGTGGATGATGAATTATTGTGTGTACACTGTGAAGTACTAGGCCTAAGGATGTCATGAGATGATTTTTTGAATTTTTTGGATTTTCAACTCAGTTGGTCCCCTTAAACAGCAGTTACTGTATTTCCTGGCACTGAAGATACTTCACCCTTGAGGACACACCCCTATTTTGACAACTATGTAGAAATAATAAGAATAAAAACAAACAATCCTAAAACAGAACTAGACATCACACAATATCAAAAAGACAACAACAGGACAGTAAAAACCCTACCATTGTCTTTTATAAGTTTGGAACTGTTACCAAAAGAGAATCAAGTTGCCAGCAAGCAGTGAGTGATCACAACAGTCTTGTTTATAAACAAGATTTACTGGTAAACCCCTAAAACATATTGCAGTTTTACCTCTATTGCCACTTAATAATTTTTCCTTTAAGTAGGGATGTTTGAGGAGAGTGAAAATATCAATGATATTAATACACAGCACATAAAATAACATGTCTATTAGCTCATTTACTATATTCTGCCAATATGGGACTGAATTTTTTTTAATAGTAATCTCGATTAATTTTCACTGTGATTCAAGCTTTATAATCTAATTCCCATCACTTTAAGCTCTCTTCAAGTGAGTACAAGCTCAAAGAACAGTCAAAATAGATTACTGGGGAAAATGGACTTTATATCCATTTCTGGGAGAGAATAATTCAAAATGACTGGCCTTGCCTCACACATGCAAAAGACTTGTTGACTATGAAATGTTGTGTTTCTCCTAAGATAGAATATTTCAACATATTTTTCACTATAAAACACTTAAGGATATTTTTACCTGGTACTGTTGAACTAAAGTATCCACCAGCTCAACAAATATTTCATCATCAATGAAGCCAGTCTCCCTGTCTCCATGAACCTTCCCATCATAATTACGGATGAGCTCTTCAATAAATTTGCCATCTTGATCTAACACTTCATCTCCCATGTATGGGATATTGTGAAGAACTGTTTCATCCTCAACCTGAGTAAACAAAATAATTTTAATTAACATATTTTCAAAATTAATGACTGAATTATATTCTAAGATTTAGAAGTAAAAAATAAAATAGCAAATATATAAAAGTGATTGTCATCATAAATATGTTGTTACATAAAAGAGGATACATAAACAAGAGAGCACCATAGCCCTTACCACCAAATCACTACTGTGCTTAAAGTAAAGATAGAAAAGGAAAATAGAACTGTGGCTATGATGACACACAATTCAGCTGCTGACATAAAAGTACATCAATGCCAATAAACAGACAGCTGCTGGTTCTTGATGATTTTCCAAGCACATTCTTAGAAACATCAAAGAATTTTTTTATACAACTCATCTCAATCTTCATTTAGGAGGCATGTGTTGCTTACCATAAAATTTTGTTGCAAAGGTGCCCAGGTGTACATGGTTGGAATGGGATTCACAGCATTGATGGTCTTGATGGGTATTGACAGGGGTTCACCACATGAAGAAGTGACATGTGTTCGCCTCATAACAGCTTGGTGGGCTGGAGCCTCCACTGAACAAACCCAAACTGGACCCATACCTATAACTGTTTGGTCCTCTTGCTCTAACAACTCTGAAAATAAATAAAATACACATATATGAATGTACTGAAAATACACACTCAAAATTCTAGATATCAACAGATGTACCAATATCAAAACCTTACTAGGCAAGTCACAAATAAATTATATGAACAAAATTTTTGTATCTTCTCATTTTATGAACTTCATCTTACAAATACAGTACATGAATAAGTCTGAATATGAATGGTATAGATATGAATATTTTTTTTTTTTCAATTCTGAACATGAACATGCTGCATCAGCCTGTTTATATATATATGGAAATATTGCTCCTGTACTATAAGAGGTCCTACAGTATTAGTTTAAAAACAAATTAAACACTTGTCAATAATGTCCAGCAAATCTATAGGATAGGTGCTACTGTTTCTCCCCTACATTACTTCTTACCTCTGGAGCCTAAACATCTCACAACCTAAATGTCTTGTGGCCTAACTTCAAACAGCCTCATAGAATTATGGCTGATAATAATATGCCCTAATGGTCCCAAACTATGAAGATCACCAAGTCAGCAACTGAAAACTAACATGTATACCCATTTTGATTCAATGGTGCCCTGTGCCAAGGTTTCTGCTTGGTGTGCCACAGATCACCCCTTTCTGGAGCTGCTCTGGCCTTGTGATGCCTGTCTTGCCTGAGCTCCCACTTGCAAGCTGAGCTAAGCAGACATGTCTGTTGGAGCTCCTGGCTCCCCCAGATACACCTGCACTCTCAGTACTCTTCTATGCTTGATATCACCTGGCAATTAGTACTGTTGCTTGGTAGAGATGATAAAAGGGAAGCCTGTGGTGTGCAGAAGGGATGCCCTTCAGTCTTCCACTTTGGGAGGTCGTCAATGCTCATTCTTGTCTATTGTATCAGCTGACTATGCTGGCCTATTTAATTCAAGTAACATGTCTAAGCCAACAGCTGTGACTGGTGCTGTGTGTGCTCAGATTCGTTGTGGCACATGCAATTTGAATGTTGGGCATGATTGGTACGATGGGTGGTTTCACACACCAGCCATGTGTATGGGACTGCCAGAAAAGTTCATTACAGATCAACTTTCCTTACCGCACGAGTTCCAAGTGTACTTCTGGCACCAATTCTGACCAGCAATGAGACCATTACATGAAATGGTACAGGCTAATTTGTCCCAGGCTCAGTCTCAATTACAGGCATCATAGGCATTGAAACTATAGTGGAACCAGACCAACATGGTACTTAGGGTACCATGTTGGTCTGGTCTCTGCACTGTTGCCTCCAGAGTGACCTGACCTGACCATGGCCAACAGAGCACAACCTTTGAGATTCATGTATCAAGGACACTGGGACAGCAGTGCCACATGGCCTATATGCATTGCCAAGTATACTGGAAGATGTACAATGTTGTTACATCATCAAATCAAAAGACATTAAAAAAAAAAGTCGTATATAACAGCTTATAATTTTGGTATAATTAAGGCAAAGGATGACAATATAAGTGAAAGAGTGTGTTCATATGCCTGTCAACTGTGAATGTGACAGTTTGAGAATGTGGGACAGGAACAGCCAGCACCCTGAGTACCACGCTAATCTGGTTCCACTAATACTCTCTAAGGATAAACCTTCCAGGAAGTGAAGTTAGGAAGGCATGAATACTAAATAACTGAAACTTGCAGATGTACAGGAAGAAAGTTATACCTCTTAATCCAGCTCAACTACCTCAGCTGGAGTAGTGGTGGTCATACTGGATACTCAATTTCTGCTTTATATAATAAATCTTTGTAGCTTCATACCTAACCCAAATTAGTTCCAAAAGCTGTCACTGCTACACGTCTCAACGAGTGCCTGTCACTGTACTGTCTTTAATTACAGATTTGGGTAACATTCTATTCACAACACAGACGAAGAGTTTTTCCTCATTCATCTTTACCCAAGCAAAACAGCAAAACAAAATCTCTGGTATCCAACAAAACACCAACACTACAGAAGAGGAAATACCAGAAGTCTCGAGTAACGATATCGTAAGTGTAAGAGTGAGGACAGCGACAGTGGAAGAGGCATGACAGCAGTGCACCAGGGTCAGGCCAGCAGAGCAGAAAAAGCAGCTGCACCTTCGGCATGTAACAAAGGAACTAACATGTGCATATCAACCTGGTATGGGAGTAACCAAGGCAGTGTGAAGCAAGGCTGCCTGTAACAATGAGAAAGTCTATGCAGGGAGGACAAGGGCCCCGCCAGGAACCACCACCACTACCTACCGTTCAGCTTGCTGCGGTTGTCGTTCCACGCCGCCTTGATCTCGTCCGCACGTTTGAACCTCTTCAAGGACCTGAGCCGCGTGTACTCTGACTTGACCCTCTTCTTCCACTCCGCTAACACCTTGCCCCGCATCCCCACCATGGCGCTGGCCCGGGCTCCGCAGCACCACGCACCACCACCAGGCCACCACACGCCACCACACTGCCCACCACAGCCTCCACACTACCACATGTGCCACTAGTCTGAGGTGCTGCAACTTTTCTACGTGTGGTGTGCGTTAACTGGCGGGAATATGAATATAACAAACAGTCACAGGTAATAAAGGAAAAGACCGCCGCGCACAGGCCCCTGCATTCCCATCACCTCTCCGCGCTGAGCTGCTGTGTTCCCTCGCAACGCTCATACGCCGCCTGCCGCTGCCTGGGGTACGATGATTACCAACTCAAACTCATCTCTTTTGGCTTCATTTTGACATGCACTTCAAGGAAAATATAATGTACGCATGCTTAAAGGTGTTTCTTTCAGTGGTGTTATAAGTTTTTTTTTTTTTACTTTGTGACTCTCTCTCTCTCTCTCTCTCTCTCTCTCTCTCTCTCTCTCTCTCTCTCTCTCTCTCTCTCTCTCTCTCTCTCTCTCTCTCTCTCTCTCTCTCTCTATATATATATATATATATATATAAGCCTACCTAACATTTCACGTCTTTTTTATAGACGTCCAACCCTTCAGGAGGTAAACATTTCATGCAGGGAAGCCACAGAACGCTTGACTTCTGATCTTTCTAAATTTTCTGATTGGGACAGAGTAAACTTGGTATTGTTCAATGCCTCAAAAACTCAATTCCTCCATCTATCAACTCGACACAACCTTCCAGACAACTATCCCCTCTTCTTCAATGACACTCAACTGTCCCCCTCTTCTACACTGAATATCCTCGGTCTGTCCTATACTTATAATCTGAACTTGAAACTTCACATCTTATCTCTAGCTAAAATAGCTTCTATGAAGTTAGGTGTTCTGAGACGTCTCCGCCAGTTTTTCTCACCCGCCCCCCCAGCTGCTAACTCTGTACAAGGGCCTTATCCGTCCATGTATGGAGTACGCTTCACATGTCCGGGGGGGTTCTACTAATACTGCTCTTCTAGACAGGGTGGAATCAAAAGCTTTTCGTCTCATCAACTCCTCTCCTCTAACTGACTGTCTTCAACCTCTCTCTCACCGCCGCAATGTTGCATCTCTAGCTGTCTTCTACCGCTATTTTCATGCTAACTGTTCTTCTGATCATGCTAACTGCATGCCTCCCCTCCTCCCGGGGCCTCGCTGCACAAGACTTTCTTCTTTCTCTCACCCCTATTCTGTCCACCTCTCTAACGCAGGAGTTAACCAGTATTCTCAATCATTCATCACTTTCTCTGGTAAACTCTGGAACTCCCTGCCTGCTTCTGTATTTCCACCTTCCTATGACTTGAATTCCTTCAAGAGGGAGGTTTCAAGACACTTATTCATCAATTTTTGACTACTGCTTTGACCCTTTTATGGGACTGGCATTTCAGTGGACATTTTTTTTATTGGATTTTTGTTGCTCTTGGCCAGTGTCCTTCCTACAAAAAAAAAAAAAAAAGAAAAAAAAAAACATTCGCCTGACGTCACCTCAGCACACACGAATCAGGGAGAAGGAAATTTAATACAACAGTAATAACAACAACAACATTAACTATCCCTAACAAGAAGAAAGAAAAGATTGTAAGAGATGAAGGAAAAACAAGAAAACAGTATTAAGACGCCCACTTCTTTCTGTTGGTGATGGCAAGTGGCAGGAAGGATAGTGACACATTAGCGCGTTCTGGCTATTTTATCCCCCAAGACGACAACAAATAACAGTACACAAATGCAGGCGAACAGGCGTGCAGGTGAGTGTACAGTTCAACAGGCAGGCAGGCAGGCAGGAGCAGTGAAAGATCAGAGATCACCTGCTCTCTGACCACTGAACTCTGACCTGCTCGTGCCAATTTACATCGTTGCTCCCGGGAACAATGTCAACGAGGATAAGTATCTGTATGAAGTTACATTGACATTACTATTGCTCTGTTGTCTGTGGAATATGTTAGGATATATATACGTCGGCAAACTCCAAGGATTCCCGTACGCTTGAACCTTGAATAACGTTGCGCTCTCATGACAAGTGTTGTATGGTAGTGTAGATATGACGAAGTAACTTACCCAAACTATTCAGGATCAAAATTTTTTCTAGACTCAGCTGAACTACAGGCTTAGTGAAGGCTGCATGTTGATCCACACACACTGATATACTGTTCATAAAGCCATCCATCTACTTATTCAGCCACCTCCACCCGTCTCCTTATCACTCAACCAATCTCCTATCCACCCTATCCACTTACCCTTCTACCTACCCACCTAACCACTTACCATCTATCCACTCACCAACCCACCAATTCATCCATCCATCTATCAACTCATCCACTCACTCACTCTTACATCCACATATGAATCCATCCACCCATCCACTTATCTACACACCAATGCATCTATTTATCCACACATCCCTCCATACACAAACCCAATGACTTATCCATTAACCTACTCACTCATCTATCCACTCGTCCAGATATCCATCCACACACCAATTCGCCCACTCTTCTAACCAGGCATTCAACCACCCACACCCATCCACCTATCCATTCACTCACCTGAAGTTTGACGAAGGAAGAAACCGCTAAAGCTATTGATAAAAGTTTGACCTGATGGAAACACAACCACGTCTATCCCCCAAGTGTTCCCTCCTCACATCCACCCCTCGCTCATTCCTCTCTCGCTAGTTCATTCACTCACTCGCTAGATCACACACACACACACACACACACACACACACACACACACACACATAGGGGGGGGGGGATTTTTTCCTCCCGGCTGGCTCCAGCCATCCGGAACTGCCGGCAGGTCCTACGGATTGAAAAAAAAAAAAAAAAAAAAATTAGCTGTCATTAGCTGACGCCACGCTTGTTTACTTACGTAACGTATTTAATTTTTTAAACTGATCCCTAGAAAGAAATGGAGCTAGAGTCGAATGCCTTATATATATTCTGCCTTTACATTTATTTTAGTCAATATCCACGATTTCATTACATCTCCAGCCTGAGTAGTATTTAAGAAATCTCAATATGAAATAAGGAAATTGTTGAAACGTTTGACACCATGAAAACCATTGAAAAAATTCAACCGTTTTGACTTATGAGGAATAAAAACACTAAAAAAAAAAAAAAAAAAAAAATATGAGCTATCTTTTCAAACAATTAAAAGTTACCTATAACTATACTTAAACAAATCAAACATAAAAGTGTAAGTAAAAAAGTGTTGGAATCTAAACATGATTAAAAAACCATTGAAAAGTCCACCCATTTCGACTTTACAAGAATAAAATAAATAAATAAATGAATAAATAAATAATAATAATAATAATAATAAATTTAAAAAAATAAGAATAAATAAATAAATAAAACGATAAATAAATAAATAAATAAATAAATAAACGAACTATTTTTTCAAACAATCTAATGTTAGCTACAAGCTGAAATAGAGAAATATGACAAAAAAATGTCAACATCTCAACTTTTAACAGGGTTATAAATTATTTTTAAGTTCACTTAATTATTTAATTCAGTAGTAATGAAAAAAGAGCATTTCATAAATTAAACGATTTTTTAAGCAATAAGAGTTTCATTATAGCCTAAAAAAAAGAAGAAAAAAAAAAAAACTAACCGGGTTATGTAAAAATCAACCTAAAAACCGGCCTATATTTACGTAAAAAACAACAGCAAATTCAACATTTATTT
>NC_087157.1:34218115-34265615 GCF_035594125.1 Scylla paramamosain
ACAGTAGTAGTAGTAGTAGTAATAGCAGCGGCAGCAGCAGCAGCAGCAGCAGCAGCAGCAGCAGCAGCAGCAGTAGTAGTAGTAGTAGCAGCAGCAGCAGCAGCAGCAGCAGCAGCAGCAGCAGCAGCAGCAGCAGGGTTGGGTTTGATTATGAATACGGCTACATTGCAATATCCCCACACACACACTGACACACAGGCAGGCAAGGAGGGTTTATATATACAGGGTGTTCCATAAGTTTCCATACATAAGAAAAATTATAAATCATAGAATTATAGAAAAAACATTTTTATTCATATAATATGCTCTACATTGCCTTTTGTGTTGAAAAAATTTCAATGCGTGTACTCCACAGCTGGAGTACATCAAGATGTTTGAACATGTTCAAACATCTGGATTTATGCTTGTAATGGTATTCGTGATACCATATGTATGGAAACTTATGGGGAACCATATATATATATATATATATATATATATATATATATATATATATATATATATATATATATATATATATATATATATATATATATATATATAATATTGGCATCATAGAAAGGAATCTGCCCTGGGTGCCAAATATCCTTGAAATGGCCACTGAAGATGTGAGTTGTTCATTAAGTAGTGTGCTCGCACAAGCATGGAAAAGCTTGTTGGATAGTACTTGGCGCAGGGAACACACACATGTATGCATAAGGTTCAATAATGCTCTTGTTCAATTTCCCCCCTTGCCCATATATACATACCTATTTATACAAAAAAAATTGCTCTTTATCTAAGAAAATATTATTTACTATTAAACTTTAAATGAACACTTATTACAACACAATGAGTAATCAGATTCATGCATTCTGGGCACTCCAAACATGGTAGTTATTCTGTAATGAACAATTACACATACCTTTAAATTCACTCTCATACATATCAATTTCACAAAACAGATTGTACAATTATACTCAGTCCTATCCTGATTGGGTTACTCATCTCCATTCTTTTCAGATTCTAATGTGTGGAGGTTCTGTACAAGATGAGTTCCCAGCACTCAGATTCTATTCCTTCACCTCTCATCATGACCTCCAGAAAATACTGTATCATAATTTCATACTGTAAACAAAGGATTCATCCAACAAGGTCTACTACTGGAGCAAAATATACGAGTACATGAAAAGTTTCTTTATTTCATCACTAATCACAATATTTTTAGCACATATTATACATGCATAAATACCAACAAAGCTTTATTCTATGCTTGAAACTCACAAATCCTTATTTTACAATTTGTACATCATTCTGACAAAAAATAGTGGAATTTGTAATATTCACAACAATTATGCACAAAAACGAAGGAAAAGATGACAATATTGACATTTTTCTTTATCTGAAAATATTATTGGTTGCAGGTAACAGCAACTAAAATTGCTTTTTGCATAATTAATAACAGCAATGCAACTATTACCAGCCTTGATAAAAAAAAAAAAAAAAAAAAAAATTCATCTGATAATTCTTATTGATAAAACAAAAACAATTCAATGGCATCATATTGGTACAGATGCTTATACTCTTTAAGTTAAATTATTTTGCACTTCACAGTTAATATTTACCTTCATATATATATATATATATATATATATATATATATATATATATATATATATATATATATATATATATATATATATATAATAATATTCTTTTTCTGAAAAGTGATGAAAATGAACATATGAAACTTAGATTCAGCTGAAGTAAAAAAAAAAAAAAATAAAAAAAAATAAAAAATAAAAAATAAAAAAATAAATAAATAAAAAAATATAAAAGTAATAAGGTAAATCTTGCATATTATCAATTCTCTAGTTATTGCTCACATCATGGTGGAAAGTGTAAGGAACAAACAGCTGAGAGATATGGAATCTAATACTCCACAGGAGTAACACACATAATCCTTGGCTTTACCCATGATCACATTTGACAACTGCATGAAAAAAAAGAAGTAAAAAAAAAAAAAGAAAAAAAAAGTGACGAATTGATCAGATGGATCAAAGTCACTGAAGGAATGATGGGAATTAAATTAAATAAGCAACTGAATGTGTGTGTGTGTGTGTGTGTGTGTGTGTGTGTGTGTGTGTGTGTGTGTGTGTGTGTGTGTGAGAGAGAGAGAGAGAGAGAGAGAGAGAGAGAGAGAGAGAGAGAGAGAGAGAGAGAGAGAGAGAGAGAGAGAGAGAGAGAGAGAGAGAGAGAGAGAGAGAGAGAGAGAGAGAGAGAGAGAGAGAGAGAGAGAGAATGCCTTGTCCCAGTCACTATGGAATGCATATATGTGCATCTCACCTGAATTTACATGCAGGCCAACCTGAGCTATCAAGGTCAAAGCATTTACATTGTACAAAAGTTTAAGGAAGTAAGGAGTCCACTTTCCATATAAGTAAGTAAAAGACAACAAAAATTTAAGTAGGAATCCTTCTCTGGTTTAAAATATCTTGGGTAAAATTATTTGCATCTAATTTATGATAGTGGAAAGGAATAAGATTTCAGACAAAGAAGTGTAGCAGGCATTTATAGCATGACTCATCTTGTAGTGAGCCTAATCAAAACTCTTGATAAAACCCATGACATTTTATATATTCAAAATTTTGCAGATGTAAGGTACTTTTATGGAATATTTCAGTGCAATTTCCCTGAAAATGCTCTCTATTTGTTGCATCATTTTAATTACTGATCATCTGAAAACCATTTATTTCATATTGCCTTACTTTAATTTTGCTTAGGAATAAACACGTTTCAGTGCATGATTTATTCAAATATAAAAGTGTAAAGAAACTAATTCAATAGAAAATATAAGTTGAAATGATGTTTATCTTTGTTTATCTCATTTTTCAGTTTAGCATTCACAGAATGTCCTTATCAGTGAAGTTAATGTTTATATGTGAGTGGTCCAAAAACCTTCCTGAGTAAAACTTGACACAATATATGTCAATTCAAAGTTTCAGTATGAGATAAAACTCACCAAAGCTACACTACACCTTTAAAAAATTCCTGGAGTGAATACAGGTAGGGGTGGAACACATGGCAATTATTAACGAATGAGACAGGCCACACAAAGTCTTGTTGGGCCAATGCAGTCATGGTGGCAGAATGCACCACACTTCATACATATGATCATTGCTTTCATGTTACAAGGGCAGCCCTCTTCATTAGTGTCATTTTTCCCACTAGAAAAATTTTGGTTACCAGGGCCTGTAACAGCCATACCATTCATACTTGCACTAGATACTATGTGTTGTATATTACTCACAGACTGAACATTATTTCCTGGTTGCATGTTCATGCTACTGACAGGCTGCATACTATTTGCACTACTTTGAGTTTGGAAATCTATATGTTGCATATTATTCATATTAGATCTTATGGATGCATTTGAGTGCTGGGACATGGGCTGTTGAGAAACTGACTGTTGTGCCTGTGAGTGAGCAGGACTACCAGACATTGTGTTTATGGATGTTGTGCTGGGTGGTATTATACCACTATAGCTAGGCCCAACAGACACATTAACTGCAGGTCTCTTCAAACTGTTGGTTGTACTGATGATAAGAGGGTGATTATAATCAGAAATGCTGACAGAATTATCTGACGATATTACAAGTGATGGAGATGCCCCAGCCCGTGTAGTGATGAACTGAGTATTGTCACAGTTACTTACACCTGAACTGGGGTCACCTTCGGATAAAAAATGTCCACTTGTATTAAGAATGCTGGCAGGTGAAACTTGAGCATTACTAGTCTGTACAACAATTCTGGGTCCCACACTGGAGGGTCGAGGAGAAAGAGCAACCATCACTCCACTCTTGTTAGGAGGAGCACTGGCTGCTCTTGGTGGATGTTGCTGTTGTTGCTGATTACCACTATCACTACTACTGTTGCAGTCACCACTGGGATTAGCTCTACTACCCAATCGTAGCACCTGCAATCCTGAAACAGGCATCCTGACCACAATTGGTCTGCCTGATGGTGATGGACGAAGAATGGTGATAGGTCTTGTTGACGCAAGGGGAGGAGCCATGCTGCCTTCACATGCTTCAGTCTGAAAACAAATACATATATCAAAGCATTTATTTCATTTATTTATTTATCTATTTTGTTATTACTTTTATACACAATAACACAATACACTGCCACCACCACATGCTGCAATGTTGAATGCATGCATTATCTTTGTATAGGAATGCATGATTGCTGACTGGAATGTGTCTTTGCAGAGAGAGAGAGAGAGAGAGAGAGAGAGAGAGAGAGAGAGAGAGAGAGAGAGAGAGAGAGAGAGAGAGAGAGAGAGAGAGGAGAGAGAGAGAGAGAGAGAGAGAGAGAGAGAGAGAGAGAGAGAGAGAGAGAGAGAGCAGCAGGAGGGGGGAGTGGGGGGCTTATCCTTGAGACAATACCCATGCCTGTCCTCCATCTTTAAGTGGTTTGCAGTATTAGTAAATCTTCTATAGTAGAAATATATGAAAGATACAAGAACTTTCACTTGCCACGCAATTTTTTTTTTTACTTTAATTCATTTTTTGTTAACCTGACAACACTGTACAGGACTAGCAACTTGTCAGCAGCTTCTCCTATGGAAGGGATGAAGTGGTGGTTTGCAGCAAGAGTAAAAAATGGGTTGGGCCTGTAAGCTTCATGTGCAAATGGACTGAGAACCAAATATGAGGAGATCTGTTGTTGAAAAAATGTTTGAGAGGAAAGAGTAGATATTGCAGGCTTGAGTGAGATCCATGTGAGTAGTTAGTTTCCATCTGAATGCAAAAAGCAAAATGAAAGTAGTATGTGATAAGCACAATTGGGCACAGTCCATATAAGTTAAATTTGTTAACTTTTAATTTAGGCAACTAGTTAAATTCAATAACTGTTCATCAGTTATTTCATCTAAAATGTAATGGAAGTTATAACCATTAATGTAAATTTTTAAAAAATCAAATATTTGCTTTAAAACCACCTAAAAAGGAAAAGAAAAAACACCACCTCTGTGTTACTGGCAGGAAAACGTATCATACTGTGGTTTGGTCTAGACCCTAAAGAACGAGTAATAACCTCAATTAACAAGAAGTTAGCAACAACCACAGATGTTCATTAACTTCATTATAGTAAACTTATAGGCAAGCACACACAATCTGGGCAGTGTTGTCTCTTTAGGGCAGTGCATGGCTGCCACCTATAACCCTGACACCTCACCTTATCCCCAAAATTCACAAATGTCTCTGTCTCTCTCTCTCTCTCTCTCTCTCTCTCTCTCTCTCTCTCTCTCTCTGTTTGTTCTATGCATTATGTATTTTTCTATTTACTAATTATATTTACTTTAATTCAAAAGTACATTTCACTAGAAATCTGCCAGTCTATGTGTCTCCACCATAAGTGGATGATGCCACAGCCAAAGCAGCAGCCACACAGCATACACAATGTGGTGCAGGAAGGAACTTTCAAAATAGCTATTACAGGCTGAGAGTCATCTGGCCACCTCAGGAGGCCAGGTTGGACAACACACACACACACACACACACACACACACACACACACACACACACACACACACACACACACACACACACACAGATTAAAGGTCTTCAGCCCCACTCACTTTTTTGGAAGCCAGAAAGGCTGCCTCAGATTGTGTGTCCACCTTACACTGATAGAATTTTAAAAGTTTAAAAAGTTTTTGGATTAAAGTACTTGAGTTAATTGAGTATATATATCAGAAGTTAAGTCTGTTAATGACTTTCAAAATTAAAATAGCAGAAAAAAAAGTTAATTCCACTAATTAAAGAAAAAGCTTAACACTTTATACTTTACAATCAGCTCATGTGGCAAAGTATAAATGGTGAATTGTGAATAGAATTTGATGAACATACAAGGGAAAAGTAAGACAAGAATGGAGAATTGTGTGACTGAGTGTGACTTGAGTAAGGCTGAAATTATTCAAGAATAGTATGGATGTAATGCATGACTCGAGCAGTCAATTAGGCTTGGATATGTAAAAGTAAAATAAATACATAAATAATGATAAAAAAAAATAAAAAATAAAAATAAATAAATAAAATGAAAATAAATAAAATAAATAAAAATAAAAATAAAAATAAAAATAAAATAAATATTAAAAATCAATCAATAAAAATCACTAAGCAAATAAAAAAATAAATCTTTTTGAATAACTTAAATGAATGCAAAATAAATAAAAATAAATAAAAATAAAAATAAAAATAAAATAAATAAATAAATAAATAATAAAAAATGAATCAATCAATAAAAATCACTAATAAGCAAATAAAAAAAAATAAATAAAAATTTTTGAATAACTTAAATGGATGCAAAAGGGGCAAGAATAATTAAGATGGGATACAAGACTAAGAATGAATAAAGAAATCAATAAGAGCAAAAAGAAAGATTTAGGAATAATGTCATAAACATACAAGGCATAGAAATGGAAAGGTGGAGAAATGTACACACTGTAAATCAAAGGGAAATTATAAAGGATTTCAAAGTAGGCAGAAAGGCTAGAAAGTGTGCACAGGGAGATGGATTGATGACTGGATGGTAAAGGTTATGATGAAGCTACATGTTGATTTAGGAACAGCCTTGCAAACTGATAAATTCAATGTAGTGCAGGTACAAACATCATACAGTATGATGTCTTATATGTATTATTGTATTAATATGGCTAAATGTGGTAACTTAACCTCTCTTCAGCCTCATGAATAAAATGATCAAACAGCAAAACATTTGAGGATTAACCCATACAGTATGTGTACACAAGGTTACACCTACTTGTACTTCAAACCACCACATTGTATTCATTCATAATAATAAATGTGCTGACATTGTTCATCCTCACTTCATTCACCTATTGACACCATTTAACAAATTACCACATCTTTTCTTTATCACATTCTCATAATATTTCAAACACTTGGAGAGCACACATGCCTGATTCAGTGAGTTCAGTAATAAAGCACTTGCATTGTGTGGTAATGGAGAAATGAGAAGAGATGCGTCAGAGATCATGGATACTATATTGGTAATTCAATGACAATTCAAAAGGGAGTTTCATTTAGTCTTGTGAGAACAAATGAGGTTTACAGAGTTTATATCAGACAAAACCACTCAAATAAAGATTAATTAAGGAGACTTATGCTTGTGCCTGATGTAAGAGTGACAGAAAATCCTATTGGACTTATGAGTAATCTTAATGATCAATTCCTAGCACAGATATTAAATTCATATGGACAATAAAGAACATAAACCTAGCATGAGTTGTGATGCTTGCCAAATGTTCTGGCTGGGCGACATCAGTCCCTGAGCCAAACCTCTTGTAATGGAAGACCTTTTTTTTTTTTTCGAGAGCCAATCAGTCTTGCCAAAATTACTTGCTAGATTGGCATTCTTTTGATGCAAGATACACTCAATGTATTAATAACATGTCAATTCAGCATATCCCTAAGAGTTATGGAGAAACTAAGCATTGTCCTCACTTTGTTATAGTTGCATTCTACTTGTATTGATGTTAGTGTTCCTCTATCCAACAGTCAATTACTAAGAATTATGACTGGAAACTCCAAAATATCAACCCAAAAATTATTTTGCCAAAAAAAAAAAAAAAAAAAAAAAAAAAAAAAAAAAAAAAAAAAAAAAAAGCAGGAACCTGATCCTGGCTCATCCAGTACGAGGAGAGTAGGGTTACTTTTGGTATGAAATACCTTTCCAGGATTAAACAACTTGATTTCTTGTTGTCAGTCAAAGCCACTTTCAGTTGTTTGCAATATAGATATGTAATGTGTATTGACACAAGGTTAGTGATATTGAACCTCGCTACACTTGTGGGACACTCAAGCACCCAAATTAACTGAAGGTGTGGGTTTCTCTCTTGGGAAGGTAAGTGGTTGGGGAAGTCAGTGGTATTACTGCCTAATGTAAAAGTTAACCACTCCAATAAAAACTTGCCAGAAACAACTGAGGCCACAAATGTTTTTTGGCAGGATAGTGCCCAAACACACACAGCCAAAACAGAAGCAAAGTGGCTTCAAGATTGTCAAATAGAATACATTAATAAGTCCTAGAAACAGCCTGGCCTAAAACTCAAATGAAAACTTGTTGCAAGTAGTAAAGCAAGATTATGAAAAGCAAAGATTTCAATTTCCTACCCAAGCTCTGCACTGCAATTCATATTCAATGAAAATCTCCACAAGTCTGCACTCATTGCCAAGGCAACCGAAGATGGTTCAGATGCTTTGTATTTGTTATAACTCAAGAAAAAGCCCAGCTGACCCATGCCATGCAGCCAGGACTTTGCAAGTACTGTACAGTGCTCCCTGATCTTTTCTAGGTTTAACTTTCACTATTTTGAATATTCACTGATCACTGATGTTTGACTTATTAAGCAGCCTTGGAATACAGTAGTGGGATCACTGCTGTATAGTCACATAAGGCTGTGTGTGTGGTGGCTCAACAACAAAAGCTCCTCATTCAGAACAGAAACAAACAAGGTATCACTACAAGATCCTATATAACAAATATTTTTTTAAACAGTATAACTGAAAAAAAATGTGCCAAGTTTTCATTATGGTAAAATAAATAAATAAATAAATAAATAAATAAATAAATAAATAAATAAATACATAAATAAATAAATATATAAATAAATAAATAAATAAAAACAAAAAAAATAAATAAAAAACAAAAATAACTAACTAAAAAAAAAAAATAAATAAATAAATAAAAACCTTTGAAAAGAGTGTATGAAATTTAAAAACTTTCCAAATAAATTTTACTACAAACTTTTTGATAAGTGAATTGTGCTAAGACTCTAATTGCATCCCTTGTGAACAAAGAAATCCATTTATGACTGTATCTACATTTACAGGAACTGCAGTTTGGTAAACAGAGACAGTCCAGAAACTACTAGAAGAGAAAAGAAAGAATTCCAAACTCAGACATAGCAACTGTTTGTATCAATATTCACACTAAAACTACACAGCAGAAAGTAAATGAACACTGAAGTAAAACACTCAACAGGAAAGTTAACTCAACTCTAATGATATGGTGACACATGAACTCCAATGATGTATCCATCATCTTTCAATCATGAATGAAGCGAGACAGCATCTAAATTAAATTAAACTGAATATAAAAACTCAAGCATGTAAATAATAGAATAGTGATCATTTGCCAAGTCTCACCTGCACCAAGAGAGGTCTGCAATTGGACAAACATACCGAAGAAGTTGGAACAGGCATCAAATGTGCTGATTGAAAACTGTTGGGGGTCCCAAAGCCTAGAGGAGAGACTGGGGATGTGCTCAAATGGGTGGAAAGGAGGGAAGAGGTCCCTTTAGGATTAGGACAGGATTTAGAAGGTTGGTGATCAGGTGGGATGGAAACTAGCAGTGGCCCATTTCCATTGTTACTTGGGTGTAGCATCATCAAATGATTGTTAGTGTTGGCCCCACAGCTTGCATGAGAAACAACCATCATGGTTGTGGTGGAATCCTGAAAATTTGAACCACAGTTCTCCTCACAGTTTTCTATAACACTGTTCTCATTACTCACTCTGCTATAACTGCTGCATACAGAGGCAATATCATCTATTCCTCTCTGTCTTGATGCTTGAGTAATATCATTTAGATAAGAATTTTCTCTGATGGTACCACTATCACCATCACCAAAACTACCACAAACAACATGGAGTGAATTATCCAGCAGGAAAGCAGAAGCTCTAGAAGTTGAAGAGACAGATACCTGGGAGGTGGCAAGTTGGGGTGTCATCATTTGGCGAAGAACCAGTGCCCCAGCTGATGTGGCAGTAGTAGCACCTCCTTGCACTTGAGTCACAGAGCCTGAGGTGCTACCAACAGTGACAGCCACTTGTTTCACTGTGCGTGGGATGCTAGTCATTATTTGGGCTGTCTGTACAGGTGTAATGTTGCTGTTGGTGCTGCTGTTACTGCTGCTGTTGCTGATGCTGGTGGTATTGTTATTGTTGCTGATGATGTGACTGCTGCTGTTGCTACTGGAAGCCACAGCTTTGACAACAGTAATAGTTTGCAACTGAGGAGTTGCATGCACTACAAGATTACTATTGTTTTTGCCATTATTGTTAGATGTGCTTACATTGGCATTAGTGTTGTTGACAACTAGAGCAGAATTTACTCCAGCATTGCTCAGGGCAGGCTTAACTTCAGCAAGAAGGGATGCAGGAGTTTTAAGCTGAGCTTGTAACTGATCCCGATTTGGACTGTTGGCAATGACAGCTTGAACTATTTCATATGACCTCTGAATATTAACAACACCTGGAGTTCTGCCTTTGGTCAATTTCACAGTCATGGTTCCACCACTTGCCACACTCTGTAGAATAAAAGCTAGTAAGAGTAATATTGAAAATATTACAGTTAAGCAATGTGAAAAGCATATACAACAGAGGGAAAAGTGTGAAGTGCTATGTGAAAATGAATGAAGACAAGCTGGCTACAAAGAAATAGATTACACTTACAATAGCTTTTACAGACCATGAAAATGTCTAATGCTAACACTACTTATCATTATCAGTTTGAAAATCGTGAAGAAAATATACACATGAACAGTAGGATTACATAGAAAATTAAGTTAAATATTTAATACAATACCAACCGTTCACTTTTCTTACAGTACAATGTTTTATTAATCAAGATCACCAGAATATGTTGTTTACGTTCTTTCATAGCAAAATTTTGTGTCTCACCTACTTAGTAAATATAATTCCAATCTTTTAGTCAAAACAAGAAAACTGACTTTCTTACAATTCTATTTCTAGGTCCATAAATTCTTAAAATTTCTGTAAAGTATTTATATGAGATATTTTGTCAGTGCACTTTTCTGTTTTCCAGAGCTTCTTAATCTTTTATGACCTTGTAAAAATAATAAAATTATCAGAAAATCTACTAGAAATTTCAAACACAGTGAAAATAATGGCTAACAGGGTTATGTGGACATCAAATAAATACTGTTGACTCTTTGAAAAGATTATTTCACCAAGCATGAAACATGTGATGGAACAAAGGTAAAACACTGATTATTTTACACAATATGGGTTTTCATTGCATAAATCATCTATATGATAATAATAAAATGTTTGGCCTTTGAAAAAGCATCCTGGTGGTGTACATTAGTTGCAAGTGAGAGGGCTTGGATTGAATAAATCCTTGGTTGGACAAAGATAAACAAGATTTGTCTGCTTTCATGCTGCAACCGTTCACCTAACAGTGAACAAGTACAACAAGTAGGATGAAGAATTAATTGTGATTCTGCTTCTCAGCATGAGCAGAAAGCTACCAATGTTATTTATTCACTCACTGTAATCTGCTGGTCTTATGACACAACCAGGTGTTCTCTTATGAAAAGAGCTTAGAGGTCATAATGACTAATCTTTGGGTTGGAATAAGATCACCACATACCATGAGATCACAATCTGTTAGCTTACATCCTGTACCTACTAGCTGCAAGGTGAACAGGGGCTACACATCAAGAGATTTCCCCATCTGCCTTGTTGCTTCTGGAACTTGAATCCAAGCCAACTAATTTGTGGGCTAAGCTTGCTAATCACTACACAAGGTGGTGTGTGTGTGTGTGTGTGTGTGTGTGTGTATGATTATTCTATGTAACTGAAAATAGTCTACATCACACCCTGACGTGAAAACAAAAAAACAAAAACATGTTCTTTAGCTTTTCATGTTGCATTTTTTTTACCTGTTAAGTAAACAAAAACAATACCATCAGATTAAAAAAAATTTCAATGACCAAACTCATCAATATAATTATTTTGAAGTTAGCATTAACTGAGATATTTTATCAAATTGTGAAACAGCAGAAAAGTAAAACCTGACATTGGAATCCAATGAAAATTAGTTACACAGGCAAAAAGTAATCACAAGTGAGAGCATAATCCTTTGAAATGTAAGAAATAGACTGTAGTATAAAGAGCTTAAGAAACACTTTACCATCAAAATTAATGATACGGTTTCCTTAGGGAAGACATTCATTTTTATACTCCAATAAAAACTGGCCCCCATATGAGCATCCCTACTTCCTTGCTCTTTCATAGGTCTGATTTTAACAAGCAGTTGTTCTTTGGCATCTACAAAGTTTTTTTTTTTTTTTGTTACCCCAGCTCCATGCTCCAGTGTTTCTTTCATGCAGTTACGGCTGGATTTTGCAGCTTTGCTGGCTTAGCATGGTCTGTACTTGAAGTCACACAGATGTGATAGACCAGATAATTGCTTTGAAGCAACACCATGGAAATAACTGAGTTGGATTGTGTCGTGAGGTCAACAGTGCAGTGGTGGGTGCACACCATAGTAAAGATGGTGGTGGTAAGCTGCCTGTGTATAAGGAAAAGCTCTGGCTTTGTCTGGAGATAAAAACAAATAAATAAATAAATAAATGAATAAAAATGAATATAAATAAATAAATAAATAAATAAATAAATAAATAAATAAATAAATAAAAATAAATAAATCCTCCATTTATATTGTTATATGTGAGAGAGTCTTTGTCACATTCAATGCTATGCTGGATTTTTTAGCCTTTCATAACCACAGGCAGGTTATTGCTATTTTCTTGACATTGTCATGCATACCAACACCACACTATCAACTTCACTACCCTAACTCATTTAAAGTTTCAGGATAATTCTCCACAGATAAATTCTTGTTTTTAAGTCTGCTATCCTGCAGGCACAAGGAATATTGATAATTCACATGGCCTCCTTATTGGCCAAATAAAAACTAATGATTAAAAAAAAAAAAAAAAAAAAAAAAAAAAAATCACACATGATCCAGATATGGTTGTCATAACTGAATCAATTCCAGAACTTCTTCAGATGTGTCTATACTCTTCAGAAGTAAAGAATAATATATTTGCAGCTCCTCTTTGAGACAATTAAAAACAACCACCATTCTCTGGAGACATAATGGTGTCATGCCTATTGTATTTAACAGACCAGAAACATCATGTAGCAGAAAATGCAGAAACATTCATGGTAATAAAGGAAATTACTATCAACTCCACAGGATCCTTGTTCTCAGCTACAATAAACCATTACTTTTGCTTCAACCTTGAAGCTACAAGTCCAGGTGACTTTAACTTTAAGGGATGCAACTCCCATATGTCATTAATTTCTGCCTTATTAAGACAGTGAAGTCTTAAGACTGAACCATATTCAACAAAATCCAAATCACTTCATTGACTGATGACTGGAGCACTGCAGGATGAAATAACCAGAGATCTGGAGCCTTGGGGGATGAACAGGACTGACAGCTGACCAATACTGTAAGTGTTTCATAAGAACTGTAATGTGGTTATGTAAAATCAACTGATACCCACATGACATCTAGCTAGTAGTGTGGCAATTTATTTCTTTTTAACATGAAAAGGAAGCTAGAAAAAGAAACTAGCCATGAACCATGTGCATAAAGGAGAAAAAGCCCAGTGAACAGTATTTTTGTAAAGAAAAACCTCTAAGTTCCTGTTGATAACTTTCAAGATGCACTGATATGCCTGTTTAACAAAAACAAGAGGGAAGACAGATAACACCATGGATGCTTGCATCAGTGCAATTACTCAAGGGATGATGGTACTGGATGATTCTTTCATTTGAAAGGTAAAATAGGGATATCAGTAAGAAATCTTGCATTGTATGGCATGTAAATTTACAAACAGAAGGAAGTGTCATCATCATCACCATTTTCGTTTAACGTCCACATTTTCCCATTAGGGTAGGACGGGTGATGACTGCTCTCCACAATTGACAATCTTGTGAATAAAATAATTCCTAAAACATGAAATGTAAAAAATAAGTAATTTCAACTGCTATTCAAAGCTAACAAAACCATGGTGATCATTACGTTTCTGGTCACAGTTATCCATCCACTTTTTTTTTTTTTGTACAATTCAAACAAATATTGCACAGAAAGATGAAGTTTTATATGGAAGGTGACTTCCCTCAACAGTCACTGGCTTAAATCTGAAACACACTGGGCCAGATGCAGGACTTCACATTTGATATATAAGTACAACTAACAAGAAGCAGTTTCTTCCAGATAGGTGTTATGTAATAACAATAGTAGTAGAATGTAAGTACCATTAATATACATTACTGCTGTAAATGATGTGGGTTTGTAAAAAAAACAAGAGATTTGAAGCAATCCAGAATAAAAAACCACCACTTGCCACTAATCCAAACCTTGATTTTCTGGGACATTTTCTTGGAGAGAGAGAGAGAGAGAGAGAGAGAGAGAGAGAGAGAGAGAGAGAGAGAGAGAGAGAGAGAGAGAGAGAGAGAGAGAGAGAGAGAGAGAGAGAGAGAGAGAGAGAGAGAGAGAGAGAGAGAATTTAATAAGCTACCAAATATAGTAGATTTCAAGCCACCAAATAAAAGGTAAATAAATAATACAGAGTATCTCTGATGAAATATGATACCAATCTGATTTAAATACCTACTCGAGTAGTTGCACTTCTACTTTAATTAAAAATGGCAAAAAATCTTTGTGTAATGCAAATTAAATAAACAAAAGTTTTCTTTACACTTTCACTTAACAGACATCATTAGGTATTGCTGTTAGGATAACATGAATTATCATCACATTTTGAGAAGCATTCTCCCAAAAAGTCTTCTCATCTGAGAATATGGAACAAACTTGATGCTACAACACTACAAATTCACTTTGAAGAAAAAAAAAAAAAAAAAAAAAAAAAAAAAAAAAAAAAAAAAAAAATGTAGTGTATATAATATGGCAATGAGTTATCCTACTCCTAGGAAACACATAGCACAGCAAAGGAGCACATGGCCTGCCTGGTGGACAAATGCACAGGGTTATTGTTAGGTCAGCCCATCATTGGAAGGGACAATGTTACTAATATGTTATTTCATAAAACTTACTCATAACAGACTAACTAATAAATTATGCATTTCACAGGAAAGGAATTAATAAATTTGATGATGCACTTCAAAGGAAAGAAATTTTTAATAAATTTAAAGAAGCTTTTGACATATTTCTGCAGTAACTAATGTTTTGCATTAAGACTTTGATGCTTACATGTTTCTGTGTGAGAAGGTTCATAAACTGCAAGCTGAACAAACTGAATAGCAATGGACGCACCATTTGATTTGTTCATATTCTGCTGTGAGTTACAGCTGTGCTTGTTTGTTTATTTACAGCTAGTTTTGATGGTTATGCAACATAATCTCCATTTTTGTACTTCCTTTTATTTTCATTTATTTAATATTTATTTGTATTGGTCCAGTTTCCCTAGTCTGTCAGGGCTAGGGGAGAATCTCCAAACCGAAGACATTGGATCTGGCATTTGGGAACTGTCACCCCAAGTGGATGCCCTTCCTGCCATCAGACCGTGGCCAGGATTCAAGCCTGTGTGCCTAAGGACCCCTTAGCCCCCACAGCGCACATAGTCCCACTGTACCATGGCAGTCCCAGCACTTGCTTCTAAAGTGCATTAGCTGATTTTATCAAAAAAGCTTGAAGCAGGAGCAATGCCAGCAAGTATATTTATTTCACTTGAAACTTACGGTATTAAGAAAGTTTTAAACATAGAAAAGAAAAGAAATGCTACAAAACTAAGCAGCAAAATACAATGTGTGTGTGTGTGTGTGTGTGTGTGTGTGTGTGTGTGTGTGTGTGTGTGTGTGTGTGTGTGTGTGTGTGTGTGTGTGTGTGTGCCACCTTGTTTCAAAGGCTATTTTTCAAGACTCCATAACCAACAAATTAACAATCCCAGTCTCCATTCTGTTTAGGAAAAAAGATTGAGGTATATTCTATACATTATAAAACAAGGACCAAATTTTAAGTTAATGCCTGGGAGAATTGATTAAGTGGAACAATAGGCCAAACTTCATTCAGGTAGACAAACATTCATACCATCTCAAACACCAAAGCACCATAAAATCAACAGTAATTTAATGTTTTTACTCACCGTAGACAATGCTTTAACAGTCTTGACTTTAGGAGCTCCACTCACAGTTGAAGGACAACCAATAGTCTGCACATTAGTCTTTGTCCCCTGGCTAAGTGCAACCTCCACTTCTATGGGTTTGGATGGTCCAGTAACAACAACAGTCCGAGTCCCTGGGGGACTGGAGGCAAGTGTTGCCCCTAATGAAGGAGGGACCACTTGCACAACTGGGGACAGTCTTGATGGTGAAGGTGATGGGCCTGGAGATACCCTCATGCCGGGTGATGTCCTTGACACAGGGGAAGATGGAACCTGTCCACCTGATGACTGAGATGGAGAGCTAACCAACAGCATTGATGCAGGTTTGCCTGAACACAAAGACTTAGCCTGAGACACTACTGGAGAAGTAAGCACTTTTGTAATGTTGGTTGCAGTCCGCAATGAGCCAATGATGGGAGTTAAGGGAACCTTTGATTGAAGAGTTTCCCCAAGAGAGCTCACAGGGCTGGATTTTTTTTGAGCAAAGTGCAATGTACTTCCAGATTTGGGAACACTACTGTTTGTTTGATCTGAATCTGACATGCATATTTTCTTCATGGGAACTGGCACAGTAACAGGCACTGACTCTTTCCGTTTCAAGCTCTCCTTTGAGATTCCACTTTGATCTAATGTTATTATCTGAGTCTGCACTGCATTTCTGTCACTTAGAGCAAGCACTGCATTGTTTCCAATTGGCACTGTGTTACCTTTGCTTGGGATCAATGTCACTGTACTATTTGTTACAGATAACGCAGTGGAAGCAACACAGACAGGACTGGTAGTCAGTGAAGAGACTGGTAGCAGAACTGCAGACGTTGAAGTCAAGGGATTGCATACTCCTGAAGAGGAGTCTGGTGGTAATGATGACGACAATAATGATGGTGATGATGTTAACAAAGATGATGATGATGATGATGATGGGGAGAATGTTGATGAGGTGGGGGAGAATGTTGAAGAAGATGGTAATGATGATGACAAAGATGATGCTGGTGATGATGATAATGCTAATGACGATGTTGCTGCTGCTGCTGCTAATGATGATGATGATGAAACTGGATTAACAATTATACATGACGATTCTGATAATCCTGGGGATGACAAAACAGGATCAGGAAGCACTGAAGAGGAACCCAATATAGCTCCAGATGATGTTGATGACGATGAGGATGATGAGGATGATGATGATGATGATGATGATGATAATGATGCTGATGGTGAAGATAATGCTGCTGAAGATGTAACAGAATTAGAAATAACTGAAGAGGAGACTGGCACACATGCTACTGATGAGAGAGCAGTACTGGAACCCACTGAAGATAATCCCAGTAATCCAGATGATGTTGACAATATGCTGGAACATGGAAATGTAGATGATGATGTAGGTGACGAGCATGTCTGTGAAGCTGAGGAGCATGAGAAAAGTGGAGAAGTTGTAGACTTGGACTGAGATGATGGCACTAAGGGATCAGTGGAACAGCTGTAAAGTTCAGACAAAGTCTTCTTTTGTCTCAGTGCTCTTCTGGCAGCTCTTCTTTCAGTTCTTCGTTGATCACGGTTAGCAATGTGCTCAATAACTTTGGTCAACTGGTGTATGTGGGAAGGCGTGAAGTTAGATGTGAATGCTGGTGAGGTGCAGGACAGATCTGCAGGTGAGGCAGGAAAAGTGTCTCCTGAGGGAGAAGAAGGGCTACTCATGCTCCCTTCTCCTTCTAGGCTGCACCATGGCTGCTTCACTCCCCACAGCGGCTCAAAGTGAGCAACCTGAAATTGAACAATTTTCAATTTTATAGGAGTGTAGGATATAGAACTTAAATATCAAATACCACATTCAAACACACACACACACACAAACACAGAAATCTCCTCAAGGCAAAGAAAGTTGAATATATTTTTAAGTATAAAAGTTAGAGGAAATGGTAGGAATTAATGCAAGCATCAATCAGTGGCCTTGCTGAAGGAGAGAGAGAGAAGAAGCATGGCTTCTACATCAGCTTAACTTGTGGTGCTTATAGAAAAAATTATATCTAGTTATCAACTTTTCAATTTCATTATAAATAAATAGATAAAACATATGTGAGCGCGGGCGCGCGCGCGCGCGTGTGTGTGTGTGTGTTTGTATGACTCCAATAGAAATACTCATGCTTAATGGATAAGAAAAGCAGTAATGGAATGGCAACCTCAGGATGATAAAAGAAGGCAGGACTGACAGATTATTCAAAGGCATAATGAAAAGAGAGATTTGGCTGTAGTGGCCTGGAATGTTTGGATAGGGAGAGGTAGAGGCTCTACTGTGGTGGCCATGCCCTTGGGGGATGGTCTTAGAGGGAGCAAAGTGTTAAGGTAGAAAAACAGGCCTGAAATAGTGAGGTAGTCAACTGAGAAAAACAAGAAAAGCTAGCGAGGTCTCTATCTTGTAGTGGAATCTAAAAAGAGGCTTATATCAAGAAATGATTGCACTTATGAAACTGACACAACTACAATTAATGAGTAACTCTGTTTTTGCAAGTTATCATTAAAGAAATTCAGTTAATGAGAGAGAGAGAGAGAGAGAGAGAGAGAGAGAGAGAGAGAGAGAGAGAGAGAGAGAGAGAGAGAGAGAGAGAGAGAGACTCTGATTATGAAGAAATCTGTGCAGGGAAAGGGATACAAGCATAATACAGATGTGAAAGCTCATGAAATGTTTAAGTCTCCTGATACAATATACTTTACCTTCCAAGGATCAAGCTTTGTGCGTTCTTTTTCAGCTTCAACCTTCAGCTTTATCTGATTATCATGAGTAAACTCTCCTTCTCCCAGACGACAACGCCAGGACTCACAAGCACGACCAAAAAATTCATTGTTGAGGCTTGTTGTTGTTAATCTGAAATAATGTAAAAAAAAATCAGAACTATCCACTCGGTCACATAAACATGTATTCACTGTATGCTGATATGAGGTCTGCATAATTTTGCTACCTTCTATGAAAAGTTTAAACATAAAATTTGGAGTCTTTGAATAAGTTTATCTACAAACTAGGCTGGCCTCCCTTGAAGTGTTAGCCCAGACATCTCTGCCATCAAAGGCAATGTTGGTGAATATGCTGGGAAAAGTATCTCACACTGGCACATAGAGGACATTATATTAGGCAAGATACATCTTCACAAACATAAATCAATCATCTCTCTCTCTCTCTCTCTCTCTCTCTCTCTCTCTCTCTCACACACACACAAACACACACACACACTTATGAAGAGAATGAATTTTAATTAACCTTAAAATCACACTGTAGGCAAACAATGTTACTCATGTTACTCAAATTCCCCAAGAACCAAGGAAATATATAAAAAACTACTGTTTCAATTATGTCTTACTTGAGTGCATCATCCGGTCCAACTGCCTGATCCACAAGAGGCAAGAGCTGTATAAGCCTGTGCTGGTAGGCTGGAGGAAGAGTGCTGAAGGTGTGTTTGTTGAGAATTGCTCGCACATTGACACCAGCAAGAATTGAGTCCGGAGTCTCAAGGTCAACATTCCCTTCCTTAGTCTGTGCTAATTGTGCTGCAGCAGAAAGTTTGCGCTGAGACCTTGAAGAAAAGAAATCATCAGTTATGTAAATACATCATCAATTTATATAGGTGACAATTAACCCTATTTTGCACACTCAAATAATTAATTTCCTTCCTTATATTTATATACCACTCTCATACAATTAGAATTCTACTTACTGTTCTAATATGCATATATACAATTCATATTCATATTTATAGTCCTAAGTGTTCATAATTTTACAATGGCTGAGTGAACACAGATGTACACAAGATTCAGTATTTTTGGAAAGGCGAGTGATGAAAATGAGGTGAAAAATGAAGAGGTAAAATTAATGAGCAATGTGAAGTCACTGAGACACTAAAGTGGAGATGAAAAATCAAGTTTTGAATTTGGTAAGCAATCAAGAAGCAGTAAATAGCAAAGAAAAGCAGTAAAAAGTAAAGAAGCAGAGATAGAAGAGACTAGCAAGAACAAAGGAGTTGAGGGCAAAAATCTTCCCTCTTGTTATTGGCCTAGTGGCAGGGGTTGGCCCTGTGTACATCATGTTATCTCCATAGCATCTCCTGCTCCACTGCAACTTCAACTCTCTATATCATTCTTTGTCAATCCTTACATATTCTATATTGAATTCCTCATTTCTTTACATAAGATGATCAAATAACCTCAATTTTTATTTCCAGATTATTTCACTGGTATAATCTGCTCCTGCCTCTATTCCTTGCTTCTTATTTATTCTCAGATTGAAATTTCCACTTCCCATCATAACATTCTCATTTCTGCTTTTCCTAGTTCCATCATTTTGTTTTCTTAAATGACTCTTTCTCTCTTCTATAGATCACTATCTGCTGATCTTATCAATGTTTATAAATTTTTGCCTTTAGTTTTTTTGACATTCTCTCATTACAAACTACCCTATTTTTCTATTAAGTCTTTCTCTTTTCCTTGTTCACCACATTCAATTCACCTGATTGCCAGTGTCAATCTCAAAATTGGATGAAATAGAACATGAAAATGAACTGTACTTATAATAAGAATATGAATGTGCAAGGTGCTAAAAGCCAGATAGCTAAAAAGATGCAAAAAAAAAAAAAAAAAAAAAAAAAAAAAAAAAAAAAAAAAAAAAAAATGCAAAAAAAAGGAACAGATGAGGATAAAACAAAACTTTGAGGGCATCAATGAGTAAGTGATGAAATAAGATGAGAATGCTGAAACAGAGCCTACGTGTGAAACACAAGAATGGCATAGCTGTGGGTGACAGCATAAAATGGGCCTGGACAAGTCATTACTATATATGTATTAACCAACATTTGCCAAAATTATTATTTTTATTAAAATTGAATTTTTACAACTGCACAACAGCCTTGTGCAGGAATCCATTGATTCTAAGCCATGTGTGTGACAAAAATCTTAAACTCACCTTTTACGAGGTTTGAAACCTGGGATTCCAGCAAGATATGTTTGCATTGTTGTCATAGAAGGTGATGAAGCATCACGGGACGAAGGAGAGGACTGGCAAGCAGGAATGCGCACTACTCTGGAAGCTGTAAAAAATCCCCAGAGAAGACATCATACAAATTCCTCAGTTTCTTCTTTATTCCTTACATGTACCACAACTTCTACTTTGCCATTCCCAATGAATTATGAATTTCTTACTTATTGCTTCTGTATAAAGATCAATATGTTCTTTGCAGCAGTTCTAGGTTTTCATAATAAATGGTATGAAAATACATATACAAAGTTGAAAGTTTGATTGACATTGACAGAGACATAGGTTGATATATATATACATATGTATGATATATATATATATATATATATATATATATATATATATATATATATATATATATATATATATATATATATATATATATATATATATATATATATATATATATATATATATATATATATATATATATATATATACACACACACACACACACACACACACAGTAGAACATCAATTTAATACAAATTAGGGTCCACGAGGATTCACTTTAAATCAGTTTCACAGCAAGTCAGACTGTTATTTTAATGGAATGATTCCTGTGGCGAGAAAACAATGTGCGCCAATTTCAATTTGCATAAAATCAAAACTATTTGTTTTATATATTGATTTTTTAATCTTTCTTTTAGGTGCCATTTCAAATTGATTTGCGTTAAATCAACATTCTACTGTATAAGCACATAGACAGATGCAGTAAGATATGTATGAAGAAAGCTCACCTTGAATGCCTGAAGCTATGTTTGGAAAAGCACCACTTTGAGTCAGATTTGTCATATATGAAGTGCCAGAGTTTAGATGACTGAGTCCACTTGTAGCTGCATTATTTGCTATTCGGGAACTAACTCTTGTTCCAAGAACTGGATGATAAGTACTTGACACACAAGTTTTGTTACTTAGTCTTGTACTAGACTGGTTAGGAGAATGAGCCATTTTATTGCTCATTCTGCAAATGGGGGGTGAGGGAGAGGTTGCTGCATTTGATGAAGTACATGCTTCAGGGAGCTGAGATAATAATGATGTCACTGTGGTTGAACTAGTAGACAAACAAGTGGTTGTAGTATTACTGGAGGCAGAAACAGCTGAGGTTGTTGGTGTGGTCATGGAAGCAGAGACAGTTGTAGTCATAGTTGTGGTAGTGGTTGTGTTTGCAGGTTGGACAGCATGGGGAGCAGGATTTGGGGATGTGGCTGCAACTGTCTTCATGGTAACACGGGTAATTGGTGGCGAATTTCCAGCAGCAATAGAAGTGTTCCGCCTTCTTCTCCGTGCTTGTTGGCGGAGCGCGTGCTTGCCAGCTGCTCCATGATAGGATACTCGCCGTATAACAGCACCATTCACCTGGAAAACAAGTAATATCAATAACAAATAATCTTTATATCAGTCTTATGTGTCTAGTATTTCTAGCTAACATATTTACATATCTAGCATCAGGAAAAAACTAGAACTGAATCAATCTACAATGATTTACATTTCTTAAAAACTGTTTGTGAATCAGGATCAACAAGATTTTTTCCATTTAATACATTTCTCAGTATTCTTTTAAGTACATTTTTGAAATTTGTTCATAAATATAAATTCTGCATTCATAAATCAAGAAAAAGATACAAAAATCTTATTCAAAGCTTTCAAAAATTTGTAAAAAGAGTGATCCAAAAGTTTCTGATCAGTCTGTATGGAGTGCTAACACGTATTAATAATAGTAGCCTTGGTACACTATGTGTGTGTGTGTGTGTGTGTGTGTATATTTGTTTGCTTACTTGTTTAAATGTGTGTGTGTATGTCAGTAATCCTCCTTTGTTGATATCATAAATAGTTGGACTGATATACAATATGTGAATCAAGTCTTTCATGCTTAATATATAAATGAAGCCTGACTTACTTTGTGTGTAAGACCAGGAGAGAGATCTGGTGGATCAGGAGGTACTGCTGTAGCCGTATCTTCACCATGGTGAGGCAACTCTAAGAGTTGGCTGATGGCTACATGCTCCTCATCCAGGCCGCCAGACAACCGGCACATCTCGTCCCCCCTACTGCCATTAGATGTGTCCATGGACTCGTCCCCCATTTGGTCTGCCTCTTCGTCTTCTGAAAAACAAAATTTGTAATGTAATGCACGTGTAATCAATGATCAAACTTTTGGCCACAAAACTTGTGATTATGTACATGGCAGGTACTGAGCATTGCTGAAAAAAAGATGCAAAGACAACTACACATACTTTCTGCTTGGTATAGTTAATCTCCTAATCTCCAGTTTTGTGGAGCTTCATGCTGCAATACTAGAGCAGAATTTCTTCTGTAGTAAATTTTTATGGTATATTTGTCAGTTTTGTCCAAATCAGAAATGGACTGAAACACAGCGCAACTTGATCACTAAAAGACTACTAAAGGTAGGAAGTTATATATGTATACACACACACAAACACACACACACACATGCATGTGCATGTATGTGTAACTGTACATGTAAAAGAAAAAAAATAAAATAAATAAAAAATAAAATAAAATAAAAATAAAATGAAATAATAATAATAATAATAATAATAATAATAATAATAATAATAATAATAATAATAATAAATAAAAATAAAAATAAAAATAAAAAATAAATAAATAGGTATACAAATAAAATTAATTCATTAATAAAAAACAAATAAATAAATGGACAATGGATGGCTGACAGCAATGTGGGAGACAGACAGCAACATGGCAACAAGGCAGCTCAAGGCTGAGATGCCTACTGCCAGGAAATACAAAGCAGGATAAAAACTGACGTGTCTCCAAATATGAAATATCCACACCAAAACATGCCAAATATACTGCCCGATGGTAGCTCATTCATAAATGAGGTGGTCCAAATTTTCTGTTGCATAGTTTCCTTGCTGTTAATTTATGACCACTTATTTCAGCATTACTAGCAATGCAAGTGCACTGATACAAGTGGTGTAAACCATGGAGTGGGCTGGGTGAACTGGAACAGTGAGATGGTATGGCCATACTGATAGGATGAAGAGCAGAGTTTGTAAAATATATATATATATATATATATATATATATATATATATATATATATATATATATATATATATATATATATATATATATATATATATATATATATATATATATGAGGAAAACTGAAAATGCTAATAGAAGAGGAAGGCCATTTGAAAGGTGGAACAATAAAGTATAAGGATACACCTGTGAAAGAGATGTAGAGGCCACATGCTTGAGCGGGCAAGAAGTTTGGACAGAAAGAGGTGGAGGCTCTCCTCCCATGGCACTCTTTTTGGGACTGGGAGTGAGGCATCAGAGATATGAATAGTTGAATAGAAATGTGAACATTCTATGGACAGTATTCATGATTCATAACACTTGCTTCCTTCACCCTAGCTCTAACCTGTCTCTACTCCTCCATCCACCATGACTATAGATTCAAGATATTTGAAACAGTCTACCTCCTCCAGCTCACCACTCAGCCTTACATTCATCCTACCCCCTGCCTAAATCAAGCACCTCATTACCTTACTCTATCCTTCTCTAGTTTTCTGTCTTCTCCTACACACCCATCCAAACTCCTCTACCAGCTTTGTGAACTTCTGTGTCTTTCACCAATGCTGTGTCATCCACAAACAGCAACTGACTTGTATTCCACTCTTCACCCTCTGCTGTTACCAGACCCAATCCTACACCCAACATTCTGGCATTAACTTCCTGCACCACACCATCCTATGGATGTTAAACAGCCAGGGTGACATTACACATTGGTGACATAACCGCATCTTGACCAGAAACCATTCACTTGTGTTGTTTCCTACCCTTACACATGCTCTACTGTCCTCATAAAAACTTTTACATCTTTCAACAACCAACCACTTATAGCATGCAACTTGAAGACATCCTACATTCCTTTCCTATCACTTATCAAATAGTTTTTCTAAATCCATAACCTTCTCTAAATCCATAAGTCATGAGATTTCAATGCTATATCTATCACGTACACTGTGTGCATGTTAATATCATTATACAAATACTCTCTGTTCTAGTGCTGCCCTAAGGTCTGAATTTTTCACAACCTGAATAATTCATTCTGTGCCTTTTGGATTTAAAGATTTATATTGCATACAAAATAATATGTATACAAGCAGATCCCTTATCTGAAATGCTCTGGACTGGCTATGTTTTGCATTTTGTGGCTTTTCACATTCTGGTGTGCACACTCACTGAATATCACAACATTACCACATCATGAGCTGAGGTGTACGCAGACACACACACCTTGTGATGTGGTTATGTTTCTCCATAAAAGCAGCTTAAATGAATCATCACAGATCACAGCTCAGCTTATTTAACTTTATATATGACTGCAACACTTATATCAGCCTGCAGTACACAATATAAAAGCATATTCTATAATTAAGAGTTAAGTACTAATTCTTGTAATTTGTTGAATACTGTATAGAATGAAAACAATGTTTGCTGTGGCATCAAAGTCTCTTCTTGATCAAATCTGGATTGTCAGCAGGATAAGCAGTACCCTGAATCCAAGCTACGAGTAAACCAGACCTTCTTTATGTTGGTACAAAGTATGCTCAGTATAAATGTGTGTGTGTGTGTGTGTGTGTGTGTGTGTGTGTGTGTGTGTGTGTGTGTGTGTGTGTGTGTGTGTGTGTGTGAGAGAGAGAGAGAGAGAGAGAGAGAGAGAGAGAGAGAGAGAGAGAGAGAGAGAGAGAGAGAGAGAGAGAGAGAGAGAGAGAGAGAGAGAGAGAGAGAGAGAGAGAGAGAGAGAGAGAGAGAGAGAGAGAGAGAGAGAGAGAGAGAGAGAGAGAGAGAGAGAGAGAATGCATCCAATCATCACAAGATTGGCAATGAGGATGCTCAAACAAGTAATCCTCATAATCTTTGAGTTTAACAAAGTTTCAAATTATGCATGCGAAAGGAATTTTTTTCACTAACATATAAATCTGGTGCAAGTTGGAAGCTGATCAACAGTATGGACAAGGTTGAAGAATAAACTCAATAAATTCAGAATCTCATGAATCTGAGGAATGATGAAAAAGCAATGATTATAGATAAAAGAAAGAAAAAAGCATAGTAGAAGGATATAAAAGGGATGACATTAAGAGGGAAGACTTGAGAGCTAGAGTGAGAAAACATCAGACACAGTGATGAAATAACACACAAAATATCAAAATACAGAGAAATTAGCTATGAGACTGGATCATGAGTAACCTACCTTGGAAGGAAGGCAAAGTGTCTGGAGACTGGACAAAGGCAAGTACTGTCCCAGTCTATAAAGGAAAACAAGAATAGAATGAATATGGTAATTATAGTTTGCTGCATATACCAGGCTAGGTGCATGGCAAAATAACAACTAAAAGAGTCCATGAAAAGATGAGCAAAATCAAAGCAGAGGAAGTATGAGGATCAAATATTTGATCAAAGCAAATTCATGATCTGTAACTTCACAAAAATTCTTCCTAAATGGATGATACTTGCATATTCCATGTAGGTACGCAGAAGGTCAAGTGTATGTAAGTAATCTGACTTATGACATCAAAATACATCAGGAAGAGAAGATACATAGCTCAAATTTGCAGTAAGAGTGCAATTGTGGCAATGGCAATGTCTGGGAGCTGGTAGATAAGCATTATTAGACTTGTGAATACAAACGACAGTGGACTTGCATGCAACCACTACAAATCATTTGGATCACAAGCAAAGGACAGAATTGAAATTTTCAACACATTGAGCTGAAATCAGATGTGCAATGAGCAACTGTGCAGCCTGCACTCTAAAGACAACTCCTCTATCAACACTACAGCACACACACTACAATTTACACACAAGATTTTACTACCAAAATTATATTCATAGTTTGAAAAAAAAACAATAGCTCCTGAGTCCCCATCTGGGGAGGAAACCATAAATGTCCCCAAGTCAGGCTTTCCTTTCACTGCAGTCCTGTAGTGTCTTGATGCCTCCTCTTTCTCTACTATGACTTCAGCAACATTCATGGTCTTAGGTCTAACTTCCAATCTGAGGAATACTACATCACCTACTCACTGAAACCCGGGAGTCTAAAGCATTACGTGGAAACAGTGCCGCTGCACTATGAAAACACACGCAAGGAAACAAGAGGGGTCTTGCTGCCACATCTGCTGTAGTGTGGTGTATCATGCTGTGGCAGCACTACACCTCTGAACCATGCTGGATGTGAGGGCAAAACACACACACACTCACTCAGTTCTAGATGTGATGGTAGTGCAAAGTTGGATCACAACAAATGTGAGGACAAAACACGCACTCACATAATTCTACATGCGGTGGTGCTGCTCCACTGCAGCATGCCAGACGTGATAACAAAACACGCTCACACAGTTCTAAACAAGGCAGTGCCACACTGCTGTGTCTTGCCAGATGTGAGGATAAAACACACTCACACAGTTCTACGCTATGCAGTTGAAATAAATAAGCATTTTTCAGTGTTTTTAATATCCTGAGTTTTGCAGTTCTTGAGTTTAGCACTATGGCTTTGCAAGAAAGTAAACATGAAACTCGGGAGGGTACTGTGGAGTATACATTTAGCCTGTGGTACGCACCATTTGTAATGTTTTGAAGCCCTGTGTGCTACATTGCTTCAACATGTTTTGAGTAACACATTCTTATAATATCAAAATACCTTTGGGAGAGGATTACATTCTTTTTTTTTTCCCTAAACATAAAACAAAGGATAGACCTCCATTTGTTAAGGCAAATTTACACTATACCTAACAGTCTGAATTCACATGCTCAAAAGAATTAAATCCTAAATTTCAAAATACTTACCTTGAAGAGGATGATCCAAGACAGGCACTGTTAGTGTCTCCATGTGGCAACATTAAATAAGATACTGTCTTGCCAAACCACCATGCTCTTCAAGTACTTCACCTAAAAAAAAAATAAAATAAAATAAATAAATACAAATAAATAATAATAATAACAAATAAATAAATAAAAATAAAATTTAGTAATGCAGCACAAAAAACTGAGTGTATACAGTATACCCTTTTATGCACAATTTTCCACCTATGAAAATTATATTCATATCTGATTTTCAGGAAAAAAGTTAAGAATATAGGGATAAGTAAAATTCTGGTTCCACCAGCTTTTTCTCACCCAATGTGTGTAATGTCTAATGAACATGTTGATATTGTCTGTGAAGCTTTATGTTGACACTTCAGCTCAACAATGGTTCTCACTGTTGACACCTCAGCTCAACAACAGTCAGCATTTCTTTTGCCTAATCTTACAGTCACCACTGGACCTCTGAACTGAAGTCAATTCTCTTCGAGTGTAGATTATGTTTGGGCCACCAAATATATTCTTAAGAGAATTTCAAGGAGCTTCAGTCTATGGCCTAGAAGTGACAAAAAATCAAATGTGGTATCAAGATTACACATAGGAAACTGAGAAGCTGGTGGCTAATGAAAAAAGCTTGGTATGTTACATATACACTATCATGCAATATGCTAACACAAAGAGTCTAACACAGAGGGCTCAGTATGCCTCCAAGTCATGCTGTAACAGGGGAGACTCAAACCCTTAACATGAGATAGGCTGCAACAACCCACAGACAAGTACATAATGTAGGATAGAGTAACAATGACACGGGGAGGGAGCGGGTCAACCCCACCCACCAAAATGCCACGGCATTTCAGTGCATACAGTTTGTGGAGAAAAATGAGCAGCAGAATATGTCCAAGAGTTTGACAGGCTTGTTTCCAATTTCCTGTTCCATGATACTTTTATTTAATTTACAATTAGTACAGTAACCATTCCACTTTATCTGAAAACATTCTCTGGAACACTGGGCGCACTATTTAAGTCTCTGTAGACATAGTGGGAGGTGCATTGGAGGAGTCAAGAGGTAAATCTCAGTCAATCCAGGAAAATGGCTAATTCAGCACAGCTCTAGAACTAAAGACCCATTGATGGTCAACCTGTAATAAGCAAATGGAGACTGAAAAAAATGGCACCTGTGTATTGTTTGTGAAAGAATGAGTGATATCTTTGATATCTGCATGTTCTGTCTACCAAATGAATTTGGAAAAACACTAAAACTGGAATGAGTAGACTCTTGTAAGATAATACCTGAAAGGTGGGGAACCAGGAGCCTGAAGCAAAAACTACCTCTCTGATGTTCAGCACGTCTTGCCTGTTTAAATTAAGTAAAATCTATAAATACTCATTTAATATGAGGAGTACAGTGTTAAGGGGCAATCTGTCATTTTTATACTTTTGAAAAATAACTTTTAAAGGATGTTTTAAAATTATGTCTGGAACTCTGCTATTCATTGGTGGATTTCAATGTTCTTGCGTTCATAAAAAGCTCGAAACAAAAGCCATTGGACTACATAAAGAAAATTACAATGATGGCAAGAATTTTGCTTCCTTTCAGGGTGAAAACATAGACTGTTAGAGCTGTGTTCAGAAATTGTATGCTTTTGGGAATTTTCTTTAATTTATATTATTTATGAATTTGTTTTAATGTTTTCAATCATTAAAGATAACTTTCATCGAGGGACATTGGATTATGTAAATAATAATAATAATAATAAAATAATAACAATAAATAAATAAAGAAATAAGTAAAAAATAAAATAAATAAATTGATAAAATATATATATATATAAATAAATAAATAACCCAAAGTATAAAAGAATGGAGCCTCATTTTCAGAGGCCCCCAGAGTACTATAAACTCTTTCCTGCATACTTTATAGACCACATAATTGTTCTGCACTGTGTTTAACAGTACGCAGCACTTCATGCCACACTGATGGGATTAGGGAACGCCCACTCCATTGGCTAAGCTGTGCATGTCTTTTAAATGGACCACCACAATCTACACAACCTGCACCGGCCGAGCTTGACAGAAAAATCATGCAGCTTTGGGCTCCTGAATCATCCACTCTAATGTCGCCCTTTCCTTGGCTTGCTTCACCATGCAGGAACTCGGCTACAAGATGATGCCAAAAACTCAATCTCGATTCAGTCACCCTTTATACATTATACGTCTCATGTGAAAAGGAAGATTGAAAAACTTATCTAATCATATACAGAAAGTAACCCTACAGATCAGGAAGGCAGCATTGAAAAGTATTCCAGTATGCCATATCTCAAACATGGTTTTTCAGCTTTCAAAGCCAGGGCATTTACATCTTGCCCTAGTGATACAGTTTTTTTAAAATTTTGCTAAAACAAACTTCTGCTATTTCATGGTTTCCTCAACACTCTCAGCTAAAAAGAAAAATCATCTTTGTATAAATGTCTAAAAAATATTTGTCAAAAATATACCCAGCCATCCACCTCAAGTTATTACATTGTGACTAATTTCTCATTAGGATTCCTGATGAGAAGAAAGTTAAAGATAAGCCTACCTAATGAAAATGTCTATTTTAAAATTTCAATATGCAACTTAGATAAAACACATCTTAAAAATAAGAAAAATCATTACTGGTTGCACCTACAATAATTACCACTTATATAATATTAACCTAATACATTCATAAGGATTTGTGTTTGGCCATTAATATAACCTAACAAGAATAAACAAATGTGTTAATATAATGTGTGCTGTCTGGTGCCTAAATTTAGTTTTATATACAGTTACACATCTCTATGACACCCTTTGTGCAAATAATGACAACTTTTACCAATCAAAAAGTAATGTGCAATAAAACAACGTTCAGGTGAGTAACCTCACAAATTTGAATATTTCAGTATATTCTACACTTATACTTACGTACAGCAATCACAATATTCCGAACGACGAAAACACGCAACGAAATAAGCGAGGGCAGAGTACCTGAAGGATGCAGCTTACCGAAACAACATCTGAACAGGCAGTTCGGTAAATAATAGATGACGGCAATAATGACATCCAGACTCCCACGACCACAACACTACCCTTCCTCTCCCAAGCCCCGTGCCCACAGCCACCCCACACCTGTGCACCTCCAGCAGTCGGGGTGACGCAGGTATACAAAGCCCCGGGCCAGCAAGCGAGGGTGGTGTTGTGAGCCTCCACCCTGCCTCAGCTCCTGGCCAGCCCCTCCATGCCTTGTGCAGGCGTGTACTCCCTCCTGGCCAATGACAACCTTATGACAATCAACCTACAGACATGCTAGTGGCCGCTAGTTGACAGAGGCGCGATACATACTTGTGGCATAACAGAACGGTGTGCATGGGAAGGACAAAAGACATCTCAGTTTAGGGCAGAGTGAGGGTGTCAGCCATTGTTGATGCGTTAGCCCAGGTTGAGTCCCCGGCCGCCAGGGGGGACAAAGGGAACGCCTGACACGCGATATGCGCCCACGCTCTTGTTACCAGCCCATCCAAATGTGGTCACATACATTCAAATTCAGTATGTGATTGTTATAAATGCATACAAATAAAAAAAAATGCTAGTTGCATCAAATAAAATAAATCATGGTGATCAATTTACTTCCCTTACAATGTTTTACGTATTATTCTCCGGCAGCATATTAGCCCCTTATAGAATGTGTGTGCATACGTATTGACAATCAGTTTAAAGAAAAAATATTAAAATGATTGTAGTATATACTACAAGGATGGGTACCGTGCCTCGCACAAAGCAGAAGAGCGAAAAATACGGGGTGATCTGCGTATTAGAGGTTTTAAATGCGTAAAAGACTTTAACATGTGAAATACAGGAAATATGGGAAATATTCTTGCAGGTCAAACCAGTAGTAATAAGTTCAGGTTAGACAAATCCAGATTTAAGCAAGAGATAGACAGGAACCATACCGTAGGACAGGTAACGCCCAGCTACCGTTTGTTAATTACTTGCCTTAATTGTTCTCAGATGTGGATTTATGTTGTTATAATAGTATTCAGGATACTCTCTCTTTATCATACGAGGCTTCCTTTTTGTCGAAGGTTATCTTAATTACTCATGTAAGACATCTGCTACTGCGTATCAGTAACAAACAAGAGTGTGAAAAATATTTAATTTGGAAGATCAAGATAAGTGAAGACAGATTAATACTTCAGTAGCTTCCACATGTTATGCTAGGATTTTTTGAAAGATTCACAGCAGTCTTGTGGGCACATGTCTATGTAGAACACTGTAGGTACAAGTACAATTTTGTAACATTTGTGCTCGCATTGCTACCTCACACGTCTTTTTTTTTTTTTTCCATCTCAGTACAGTCAGGGAAAAGAACTGAAATATGGAAACAGGGCTAAATCATACGTAAAAGGATGCTCAGGTATATATTATATCTGAGTAGCCCAAGGAGGCACTTGAAAGATGTTTTTAATCAAGTTAACCAAGAAGTCGGCAGTTCGGGGCAATCTGAGCCTCTGACTTGTCTTCCTGTCATATTCTTATTGAAAACTGTCGTCCATTTACATGATCTGCGCAATACACAATGGAAGCTGGCCAGAGACTTTAAATAAATAATATAATAAGGTTCGCTCAATTGCCGCTCCCCCAAAAATGAGTAGGAATGGGTTCTAATCAGCTTGGTTAATGTCTCGCCGTTTAGGGACAATACTATTTCAATATTCTGACAATAACACAGAACTTATGAAAAAGAATGCAAGAGGTGGTCAAAATTTTAAGGCTTACAGAAATAAAATAGTTTATGTTCAAATAGAACAATTTTTTTTATTTTATTAGTTTTCTATAGTGTATTTCAGCATAAACTTGTGTTTTGTATGAAGTTATTTTATATTCATTCGTTCCTTTGTGTTGCCTATTTATGGGCTACTTCTGTAATAAAAAACAAACAAACAAATACTCGCGTACATGCAGTAATTACTCAGGGCCCAGAGGAAATAATGCCAGCTCGATAGGCCTTGACAATGACATCATAAAGTCACATCTAGTGAGGCTGGTCCGAACATTTTACCCTAGCTATGGGTATTTTGCACTGAAAAAAAAAAAATTATATATATATATATATATATATATATATATATATATATATATATATATATATATATATATATATATATATATATATATATATATATATATATATATATATAAGAGAGAGAGAGAGAGAGAGAGAGAGAGAGAGAGAGAGAGAGAGAGAGAGAGAGAGAGAGAGAGAGAGAGAGAGAGAGAGAGAGAGAGAATTTGCAATGTTGCACAGTACGAATTGCACAGGCCCACTGAACTCAGTACAGAAGCTCCAGACAAACTTGACTCAGTCCTTGGTCTTTTCAGTAGCTAGAATTCAGTAGCAAGAATTCGACTTCGCACGTTTTGTACATCTCCCCAAACGGACCATACACACTGGCATCATGAACTGCATTTTGCTTCTCCACAGCACCAAAGACTGCGCATACAACACTTATCAAGTTTTCAGGCCTTTTTCGGAAAATTTCGGTGTTCAATGATAACGGCAGCCATCTGTGTCTTCAGGTGTCTGAAATGTTACGCTGTGCCCGGTGTTTTCTTTCTCTGTCGCCACAGGAGACACGAAGCAAGCCATGCAGGAAAGTTGCAGGAATTTCGCTTCATGATTATTATGACTGTATGACCATTCTCTACAGTTACACTTCTGCAAACCTCGGTTACTTACTCTTCAGCTTCATCTCACTCTAGTTAGTTGTGGCTAACTGATTACTGTATATGTCTCCGTGCATCCAAGGCTTGCTTCTTAAAAAGAGTGCCCCTCTCGAAGGCTCGACGGTTCTACATCCAGAAGCCTCGGAATCCCCAAACCAAACTACCATATCCTTCACTTACAACCTAATACACTGACGGTGAGACAAATACTAATATCCCTTACTGCTGAGCGGCTAAAACATCTCCCAGCAAAGGAGGTCATCACCTCGCCTTTCTTCCAAAGACGGAAGACAGAGCCAAATCCTCTCAGAGAAGGGCTGCCCTTCAGAGGGAGGGAGTGTCCTCACCCTGCGATGGGCGTGCATTCCAACCATGCGGTGCGATGCAGCCATTTAAAGCAATGATGTCCATAAAATTTTGGAACGTCATATAATTACTGATATATTGATCTGAAGGCGAGTTAATACTGGGCCATGAGAGGCAGTCACAGGGAACTGAACCCCCTGACACAGAGATACCAAGCACAGTGCCCTAGAGCAAGGAACCAAATGATCGTCAGGCCCCAAAGTAATGTTTGGGTCTTTAGGATATTTATAACTCCGGTCAGCACAATGCCACCGTTCAGTACTACCGTGTGATGTGATGCCATCATGGCACCCATGTGAGGTGACATTGCAATGCGACCTTGTGATACCATCATATGATGTGATGCAACCATGCGAGGTGATACGGCCATGCGAGACGGCCATGCAATGCAACCATGCGATACAATGTGACGCGACCATGCGAATTTGCGAGGCGACCTCCTGGTGACTAAGCAGTGCCACCATGTGATGCGGCAGACTGTGCAATGCGATGCAACCATGCGAACATGGAATGTGATCATGTGACTAAACGATGCGAATGTGCGAACATGTGACTATGTGATGGCAATATGGGACCTTATAATGCAATCCTGTGTCCATCATGCAGTGTTTTCATGCTGTCTCCGTCCCCGGGAGAGCACCTCCCTTTGACAGCCGCAACACCAGTAACGTTGTGTGATGATGATGATGATGATGATGATAATAATAATGTGGTACATACTCCTATTTCTGGTGGCAGCAGTGTTTCAAAACAAAATCACGATACAACAATGATGAAAATAACAACAACAATGATGATAGTGATAATAATAGTAATAATAATAATAATAATAATAATAATAATAATAATAATAATAATAATAATAATAATAATGATGATAATAATAATGATTATTATTATTATTATTATTATTATTATTATTATTATTATTATTATTATTATTATTATTATTACTATTATTATTATTATTATTATTATTATTATTATTATTATTATTATTATTATTATTATTATCAAGATTTTCTCTCTCTCTCTCTCTCTCTCTCTCTCTCTCTCTCTCTCTCTCTCTCTCTCTCTCTCTCTCTCTCTCTCTCTCTCTCTCTATGTGTGTGTGTGTGCGTGTGTGTGTTGGTGGAGCCGGTTATTCTTGCTCAGTAACATTATTTGTTACTCAAACTGTCATTAACAGTCAAAGTGTTACAACTGAATTACTTTCTTCCTTGTGCCGGCGCCGAGGAATACCGCGCCGGATCGTCCAGAATATTGGTCAGAATGCGCATGTCCACCGGGACGCAACTTCCGGATTCCTTTTAGGTCAGTTCAGCAATCGCCCATCGGCCGTCACGCGTCTGTCACGCTCCTCAGCACACCCAGTAGCCCCGAGAACCATGTCCTCTTCTTTGTCTGACGCAGGTGGGTCAAGATAATCGCGTACACTTGCATCTGGAGTGACCACCACGAGTCACGAAACATGAAAACGTAGGGCGGAGGTCACTCGTGGATTATTTTTTTTTTTTGAGATATTCGTAGTGAACAATCCCTTGTTTTACAGTGGAGCATAAAAACAAATATATGTGCTATATATCATGGGATTCACCGCCACGAGTCGCCATTAAGTAACAGTCTTCAGTTATGACAAGTGAAATTGGACGTAGACGTTCCTGAGACCTCCCGTATCACTTGCTCTTCCACCACTAGGGATCAGCACGCGGCAGTCATGAGTGATGGGAACATGTGAGGAGAAAAGAAACCAGAACACTTACTGGTCCACAATAAGGGTATTTGCTTATCTATTTGATACTAACCGTACGCTACACGTTGGGAAGCAGGATGCAAATAGATTGTCACCTATTTTCATTAGCCACATTGTGCCAGCCATGCCTGCAAGTGTCGTGGTCTGTCCGTCTGTCCGGTTTACTGCTTGTCTACTTGTTTATCTTCATAGCTTGATGACTCGTTTAGTTTCTCTCTCTCTCTCTCTCTCTTCTCTCTCTCTCTCTCTCTCTCTCTCTCTCTCTCTCTCTCTCTCTCTCTACACGTGGTTATAAGGATATACACAAGGAAAAAAAAATATATAGAGAAAGAGAGAGCATTTGGGATTGAAAGATGCAGTGATCACACGGTCCTTGGGAATGAGTCAGCGGATGAGTCGATAGTTCCAAAGAAACGGCGGGAAGGAATGCAAGGAATTAAAAAAAAAAATGCATGCAGTTAATCGGAAAGCAGGTGATGAATCTAGAGCAGTTGTGTCAAAGAGTCAAATAAATGCAACACGAAATCGAGCACAGGATTGGAGAGAGTAGGAAGAATGGATCATGAAGGGTTATTTGAATGAGGTAACAACTGACGTACTCCCACTAGTATTCAAAGGGTTGCGCGATCGAGGTACTCCCCATTTGACGATTAATTAATCTTTCAGTACTACAAGCAAACTTTCTGGAATTACTCACAAGCAGTGGTGAAGTAAATGGCCACGTTACGAACTGATAATGTATATTTTTTTCCTTCTCTTTTCCTGCCTCACTCTTCTTCTTTTTTTTTATTTTTATAATGATTTTGCCTCCACACCCTAAGCTCCTCTTACAGGTAAAACTTGCACCCATAAAATCTCCTTAGGATAATTACATCATGATAAATCGACTCTTCTCCCTCTTTCTTCTTTCCCTCTCTCCTCTCCCTCTTTGACTTACGTTCTCCACCTCACTATTCCTTTCTCTCTTCTTCCATTGATTTATATTTCTTTACTCTTGTTTATCATAGGTTCTGTTACGTTAGGGAGCAGGAAATTTACTTAGTAGGAATTATTTTGGGGTAGAATCTTCGTGGGTGGAAATGACTTGAGGGGAGTTTAACATAGAAACGATTTCGTCTCCAGCTTTACATCATTCATGGCGTTTGAAGAAAAATGTATATAGGAATTTTGTGGAGTGTTTGTTACTCTCTTGCTCACGTAAGGAGTTCAGATCTGTTATCCTTCCGACTGAATCTGAGGCGACCACACAGTAAACAGAAGGGAGGAATGAATTAAGGATAGCGTATGTTCTGTGGTTGTCGAATTATCTACTGCATATGCGCGCGTGTGTGTGTGTGCGTGTTCTTTCTGTCCCTTTGCTTCTCTCTCTCTCTCTCTCTCTCTCTCTCTCTCTCTCTCTCTCTCTCTCTCTCTCTCACACACACACACACACATTTGTCTCAAGGCAATATCTACATCTGTATTCCTCATCCTGACATCTATAAAGCAGACACGGAATCACGGAATCCTCCGAAACCAAGGCGCCTTCAGTGGGTTGTGTCATGCAAGAACTTCACTTTGTCCTCGTAATAATGATAACGATAATAGTAAAAATTGTAATAATAATAATAATAATAATAATAATAATAGTAATAACAATAATAATAATAATAATAATAATAATAATAATAATAATAATAATAATAATAATAATGGTAAGGAAAAGACAGTATCAGTACCTATAGTTTTCTTCTCGTTACTTTTTTTTTTTTTTTTTTTAGCAGACAGAAAGAAACACGAATCAATTTCCTTGTGTTAGTTTTCTCAGTTAAGGTTATGCACGTAGCTGAGGTGAGAGGGAGGGTGATCAGTTTTCACATAAACTTACGTTCACGCACGTTATAACTTCGTAACTTGACTCCGGCACGAAAGAAAAAAAGGTTGATTTGTTGGCTGAGCAATGGACGGTCAAGTGGTTGTGAATTAAACGTAACTGTTAAAACTTCAACATGAGGCAAATTAAATAACATAATACAGGGAAAGTCAAAGAGAGATTTCTTATTTCTTATGAATGGTTAAACTTCAACCATACGTAAAAATAATTCGTACTATCTGACAGAAGACACTCATGAATACGATTGTGCTATCAGAGAGAGAGAGAGAGAGAGAGAGAGAGAGAGAGAGAGAGAGTCATAGTTTCTTTTAAATGGCAAGCTGCGAACCACGGCAAGACCTAGTGATGCGCAACAATCATAAGGTGATGTCGGGGATCTCATGTGCCAAACATCTCTTTCTGAACAACATGAAGTGGCTCAGTCTTACATCTTGCCACCTGTCCTATATGTATTGCTGTCAAAGGGCGCAGGTCAGGTGAGGCAGGATAACGAGAGTGCTCTTTAATTTCAAAACAGGTGCGGGGAGATTAGACGCCAGGTGCAAGATGAAACTGTCAGTCATTCTGTTGGGATTCCTTCAGGTCAGATCACCGGCTATGACTCAGGAGTCCGGCAATTTTGCTCAAGTGCAGGCTGTGCAGGCCAAACGAAGAGGAGAGGCATCTTCCTTGGCCAGGTGAACAGACAGTTGTAGGGGTGGTGTTGGTGGGCGATGTGTGTGTGTGTGTGTGTGTGTGTGTGTGTGTGTGTGTCACTGCTGTCTTACTGTGGGCAGGTGGTGACGTGGGTGGCGGTAAGCCTCCTCTGTGCGCGGCTGACGGAGTGGTGGAAGGAGAGTGGCACGGTTAGGAGCACCACTGAGGAATGTGTCACTGTTGAAGTAGTGTGGCTGTGTTCTGATCCTGACATTACTGATGATGTTAGTGATGAGCTGTGTGTGTGTGTGTGTGTGTGTGTCTGTGTGTGTGTGTGTGTGTGTGCGGGGACGCGCAGTGTTGTATGCCTGTGAAAAATTCATGAGGTCATCCTGACATTTACACAGCGGAATGGAGACCCGTGGTGAGCACTCAGCATGTGACGGGCGAGTAACACACACACACACACGCACACACACACACACACACATGTACAGAAGGGAAAGTCCGTATTCAGAACCACTTTGCTCTCTCACCACGACCATTTTCCAGCGCCACAGAGATGATTAGCCGCGTTCTCAAGAGTATTTCTCTTATTATCTTATTATCTTGCTAATACGTCAATAGAACGGTAAAAACACTCTTGAAAAACCCGTGTAATTTTGAATGTAGTGGAGGTATGGTTAAAAAGTGTTTCAGGATACGGGCCAAAATGTTTGGATGAGAGAAACGTCTGAGGAAGGATGGTGACGCGCTACCGCTCAGCTTCATCCCTGCCAATGCTGACCTCCCCCGTCGTCATGCATCTGGTAGTAGCCAGTACAGAGCAGTGTGAGCAAGCATCCTAGGAATGACCTACAGATCTGTCGCTTTCGTTCACTTAAAGGGAAAAGGGTGCGGTATGCGAGTAAATAAGAAAGAAGGACGAGGGAAGGGGGAAAGGAAAAAACGAGTAGTTAAAGGAGAGGGAGGGAAAAGATGAAGTGGAGGAGAACGATGTAAGAGGGAAGAATAAGAAGAAAGAGAGAGAGAGAGAGAGAGAGAGAGAGAGAGAGAGAGAGAGAGAGAGAGAGAGAGAGAGAGAGAGAGAGAGAGAGAGAGGGAGAGAGAGTCGTTATGGAAGGAGAGGCAGAGAGTTGTCTAGAGGGGGGGGACAGCATTCGTGGGGGGAATTATCATCCATAAAGTCGTCTAATCTTGTTTTCAAGTTCCCTGAAGACTCGGCACTAACAACCTGATTACTGACTGAGTCTATTCCATTTTCTATACCATTCTTTATTTGAGTACCAATTTCTTCCTATATATTTTTTTAAATAAATTTTATCAAGCTTGAACCCACTATCATTTTTTTTTTCCTATTCTGATTACTGACCCTGAGGATCTAATGAACTTTGTTACATCCCCTATACCATTTAAAGATCTCACTCAGACCCCTCTTAACCTGCGCCTTTCTAAAGAATGGAAATTGAAAAGCTTCAGTCTCTTTTCGTAAGGAACACTCCTCATGTCTTGTAATTTTTAGTCATTCGCCTCTGTACTGATTCTATAACAGACCCCTATCCTTTCTGTAGTATGGGAACTACAGGACTGTACACAGCACCAAATATAACTTTAATATTACTTTAGGGCTTCTACTTTTAACGTCGTTAAAAATTAATCCTAATACCCCATTTGCTTTATTTTGGCCTCTCTGCATTGTTCTTTCTGACGGAGATCAGAGCTAACTGTAACTTCTAAAATTTTTCGCTCTCTAATTTAACTAGAGCCTCGTTCACCTATTTTATGGATCTTCTCTACCTACGTTCATTACTTCCCATTTGCTAATCACATTAAATTGCATTTGCAACCTCTCTATCCTAAAACTGATGTCTGTGGCGCCCCACTAATTACTTTGGTTCACCCGGATTTAGAGCCATTAATTGTCGTTGTCACATAACCACGGCCTTAACCAGCCTAAAGCTTTCCTTCGTGTCCCATGTGTCCTAATCTTGCTGAAGAGCCTCTGGTGGAGCACCTTGTCAAACGCCTTACAAATTCCAGATACTGTATAATTTTCTAAATATCTTAATTGCCTGTTGCCTCATACACTTCACTATAAATCCGCACACTTCATTAACCAGCACACGACAGAGGGTGCTACGGAACAAAATGATTTGTATCACATAAGAACAAATATTATTAATAAAAAAAAAATCTAAGACAGGCGCAAGATATGCGAAACAAAATATCACACGGCATGATTACTTAATCAATAGCATTAAATATCTTAGCTATTTACAGTGCAATAGCTTGTGGCGTTACGTCTATACAATAGACTGTGGCAATTGTTCCTTTCTTTTAGTACTTCTCCCATCTACTTTATTTTTAATTTGTCATTATGTGATTTTTGGTAGATTTTAGGACACTGCTTCCACCTCGAAAAGTTAATTCCTTTTTCCTGACTTATAATGTGAGACAGTTCAACTTTGCTACTGCAGATTCGTAGTTGAAATATTAACCATCTAAGATAACTTTAAAAACTTTAAAGCTTCAGTACATGTTCAGCTTATGAGTGCTGAGCTTGAGTTACACTGGACCAGCCAGGACGCCACGCGAGTGTAGCAAACTCAATTAAGAAATGTAAGTACGTAATGAATTAAGTGCATAATGGTACACGAGATATTGATGCTTTTATTTGGAAAGCTTTTCTTTTTTTCATAAAGTTCAAACATTTAACATTTGCGTGCTTTTTTTTCACCATTGCTGAAGAGATGGAACACACGCACGTGTTTGTGTCCACTGTGTCAGATGTACTGATTCATTTGGGCGTCCTTCTCGTTTCTGTGATGAAAGGGATGGGAATGAATCGACTATAAAGCCTTTGCTCCAGTTAATGTGTGTGTGTGTGTGTGTGTGTGTGTGTGTGTGTGTGTGTGCAAACTAAGATGTTATCACGGATACAGGTGACATGTGTCTAGTGCTATCCTTATCGCATAAGAATAAAAATATTGACTTATGAGGACGGTTACCTACAAGTAGTACCGAGTGAACCCTCGGAGGTGTCAGGGCGGACAGAGCCAGGGCGGTAACATGCCAGAGCGGCTCCACCACACTGTTGCCGAAAGTATGTCAGTAAGCCGCGGTGAGCCTCATTACGGTTAATATGGAGGAAATCGATCCAGTCCACCCGTCTGGGGCACCGCAGCTGTGTTACGTGTCGTCACCAGGGAGACAACACATTCTGCCCCTGAGCCACCTCGGCGTTGTTGTTTTACTAATTTTTATAAGGTGATTTTCTATCTGGTAAGAGCTTTTGCTATAAATATAAAAGTTTTGCTTTTCTCTGAGTGTTTCCTTCGCAGAGATAACGCACGTAATTTTCAGGCCCTCCCATAAGATAATTATCTGGTATATATTTCAAACATGGGAGGGAATACAGGCCCTTCGTGCTAATGCTACCGAATTATTAGTGATTATGACTATATTTTTTTTACATTAAGGGGTAAAGTGAGTGTTGACACACACACACACACACACACACATTATATATATATATATATATATATATATATATATATATATATATATATATATATATATATATATATATATATATATATATATATATATATATATATATATATGCGCGCGCCAGTATTGGATTATAGGTAAAGTATAAAAAGTATCTGGCATCAGCAAAGTGATCGGGTAGAGATAGGCAGCAGGCAGCGGGGCGGCAGGGTGGCAGGCACGGCGTTACTCAGACTCAGTGGTGACGCGTGTCGGTGTGGTGAGGGAGTGTCGTGTGTGGTGTGCGTGACGATGCAGGGCGGGATGTGTGCACCCGCCGGAAACTAAAGGCTGCCGTCGCAATAGAAGTGAACCTTTCTCCTGCAGTGATTACAGCATTCTGCTGATTTGTTCTACTTGCCAACATAATTCAGAAAATCTTCGATGAAAACTAAAAAGAAATCAAAGAAATTTTGAAAATGGTTGTTTTTAAACTGAAATATAAATTGGACGCATTTGTGAGTAATTTCTTGATACGTATGAGAGACTGTAGCATAAGATTATGGAAAACACAATATATTAACAATATAGCGCAAAGTGTTTACCTATTTATTGTGTACTACACCTCAAACTTTTTCATTTCAACCACCGTACCTACACCTTTACCTGTACTTGAACCAGTGGGCCTGCATTAGCCTACTCATACACCAACACACTACAATTCCTGACCGCACCCGCCTTGTGCACCCACACCCCGCCAGCCTCACATACAGCTAGCGGGTGTCCACCGTCTCACTTGGCGCATTTCTCATCAGCTGTGCTAAAGTTTAACTTGACAAAATGAGGTTCTCTGCGGAATGGCCTACTACCTCTCGTTTTTTCCCTCTTTTTATTTATTTTTAATAACGTCTGCACTGGTGCCATTTTTCAGCCTTCAATGCAATATTTGCAGCTTCCATAATTTCCTGGCTGTAGGCACTACTATACAGCCACTGATTTACAAGAGGCCTTCACACACCTCTGATGTGGCCTGTGCTTGTAAAAATTTCCTTATTTCCTAAGAGTGTTGATACTTTTTGCGTCTTTGCATGACAATCAAGAACAACAACAAATACTACTACTACTACTACTACTACTACTACTATTACTACTATCATAATTATAACAAAGCGATGACAAAACATCAATCACGGTATCGTGTCTCACAGACCGATGTCTAGAATGCATGGGTAACAATCTCGGTGGAAGCAAGTGGTGCTGTTGCTGGTCCTGAGTCTCCCTCATGGCTGTCACCGCTGGAAAGACAATCAGGAAGAGATAGTGGAGTTCATTTTACATCGCTAATTTACTTCTAGTTTTCCTCTCTCTCTCTCTCTCTCTCTCTCTCTCTCTCTCTCTCTCTCTCTCTCTCTCTCTCTCTCTGTGTGTGTGTGTGTGTGTGTGTGTGTGTGTGTCTGATAGGTTTGGTCGTCAGTGTATGTGAACAAGGATTTAATATAGGGTACTAAATACTTCATATTTAAGTACTGGTGAATCCATAATATACAGATTAGAACATAACTTTGTGTTACAGATAATGTAGTGCATTTTTTTTTTTTCACAATACTAAACTTTATCCTACTGCACTAAGTCATTCTCTTCCCTCAACTGGTTTTACTTCAGGCACTTTTAATCGGCTCCTGATCTTCTCTTCTTACTACTTGACCAAACCATCTCATTTATTATCTTCTTATCACTTTCGTAACGCATTCTACTCCTGCTCTCCTTCTCACTTCATTTTGCAGATGTCCTCTGAGCGATACACCCGTTATCCACCTCAGCATTCTCCTTCCATGCACTGAACAATTCTGCTCCCTTCTGGAAAGAACTCGGAGCTCATAGTGACTGATCATCGAGTAGGACTGAGACCACTCACACGCCACACACAGAGACAACAAGGTCACAAACCCTCGGCCTAAGTGCAGTGCATCTCGTACCGTACTTACTTGTGCTGGTGAACACGGCCACAGCAATACTGAGGCCCGGGACTCGAACCCAAGCCTTCTCGGTTGCGAGGCAAGCGTGCAAACCACAACACTAGGCGGTGGGTGTATGTATGTACTGTGTACCTTTTTATCAAATTTGCCTGAGACAATATTAATGTGAGGAAGCTGACGTCATGCTAGGATAATTCATCGCTCTCAAACAGACCCGTCGATGACCTGCCTTATTCAGCGTGCTCGCCCCCACTCCCTCTCTCTGAATTATTCACTATTGTTAATGACGTGAAAAAAAAAAAGTTCCGTCGTGAGTGACAACTTCAGGTCTTGCAGAGAGAGAGAGAGAGAGAGAGAGAGAGAGAGAGAGAGAGAGAGAGAGAGAGAGAGAGAGAGAGAGATTATGTTCTCTCCCATCACTTTATAATTACTTCAATATACATTTTATCTTTTGAAATGAACTAAAGTTCAATATTTAACAGTATTTTCCGTATTTAATTTGTTTATTTTATTTATCAGTTTTTATCATTTACTTATTAATTTTATTATTTACTTATTTTATCATTTACTTATTCGATTTTATTATTCATTTATTTATCTATTTATTTATTTATTTCTGTTAATATCCACAAACAGCGATCCACAAACCATTCTCGTAAAGGTTCACTGTGCACCAGGCTGGCCAGGTTCACACAGGCGAGGTGCAGCACCTGACATATTGTTGAATATAATCATATGCCTCACCTATGCGGCTCTGTGTGTTTAGAGTAGTCGATACAGTTCAATGGGTCAGTGCATCAACACTTCTCTCTCTCTCTCTCTCTCTCTCTCTCTCTCTCTCTCTCTCTCTCTCTCTCTCTCTCTCTCTCTCTCTCTCTCTCTCTTTTCTGAAAGCTGAAGTCGACGATTGCATTATTGAGTTCATAAGAAACATTTTTAATTTTGTGTACGAGGGAACGCTGCTCGCTATGCAACGTAGCAAGTCACTGAGGTCCATTGTTTTTAGAATTAACTGTGTCCTTTGTTCGACCATCTTCAGGAGAGAAATGAAAGCGCACCTTTGCTTTTTGCTTGATTTATTGATTGGTGGGGCTCGAAGCCACACTGCCTTTAAGTGGTCCGTCTCAAATTTGGTTTCTGTCACTGCCATGGACGTGCGCGCGCCACAAGGCCGGACGCCCCCAGGCCTGGTGGTCAAATCATAAGAAAAGCGAGTGAAAGAAGTCGAGGAGCAACAGTGTTTTGAACATTTATTTATTTATAGGATGGACAGGAAGAAGTACTCCGTAGAGCGGAGCGACCTACAGTTTAACGTGGATTCCGAACCACGGGGCAGTATGAGCAGGCGAGCGAAACGGAGGGGATTGTTGGATGAAGAAAAGTCTAACAGCAGTAATAAATATCAAGAGTACTTCCATAGAGCAGAGGGTTCATTTTCATTCTTGTGGCCTTGTCCGAATCACGGCAGAATATACGTAGTGTTTGATAGTAAGTAAATCATCGGAAGAGTGGACTATTGCAGTATAAAGCATTACAATAGCAACAGTGGAAGAATACCCACGGAAAGCAGAAGGATCATGAGATTCAAGTGCCCTCGTCCAAACCATGGTGAAATATTTAATTGAGGTTGAGAAGGAAGGAGAGAAGAATGGAGGGGATTGCTTTACGAGTAGTGAAAGTTCATCAGCAGGGAACGTGGGAGGAAGCCTCCGTAAAGCAAAGAGGTTATTGCATTAACGTGGCATCGTCCGAACTACGGAAGGGTTATATATATAGGTTATATGAAAAAAAAGACAGTGTGGCAGAGATGGGGTGGAGTGGCAACCTTATGTACCTGGTGCTTTTGAAGGAGTCAGCAGTCAATCAGGTCCCAGCTCGAGGGGAGGGGTATTTATTTGGTAGCACGGGTGCGTGCGCTGATGGTGAGGCAGGGCGGCTATCAGTACGCGGGATCAGTGTCTCCGTTCCGCTGTTACTGGCGCTCGGTGATGTGATGGTAAACTTGTCTCCAGAACTTGTACGTTGATGAAAGGCTTGTGTATGTTAATATACGAGTATACTGCTTCGGTCATCCTTAGTCTATATTATTATCCTTCTCCATACTATTTTTTAGGGTGACTAAATAAGAGTTCAAACGTTTGGCCTCCTTGAACATTTTTATTCTTTATTTCTTTTCTCTTTTTTTTCCATTGGTCAAAGGCATGTCCACTCTGGCAATGTATGTACACGTTATGGGTTGAATTAGAGAACCTTGGTCAATTGTGCGAATATTTGAATGTGAAAGATATAAGTCAGCGGAGACTTGCCGGTTTTGTGTTTGATTACTTGTCTTCTAATCACAGTATTTGTTACTATGTGCGCACGTGCGATATTCACACTCCGTAGTCATGATGTTGACTGACGTGTTTCACAAACTTGTTGTTATCCCTTGCTTCCGTGTAGAGGCTGTGATGTCATGTACGTAATATTGGTGTACTGCACGTATCTAGCCACATGTAGTACAGGCGTTTTGTATACTTGTTTTTAGGTGTTGTAGTGAGTGGCTCCCGCACCACGAAGATCTGTCATGTAGGGTAGTGGCGGGGCGCTGCTGAGTAGTGATCGGGTACCCGCGCCACACAGGAACGTAGTGTAGGGTAGAGATGGGGTGCGGCGCCTCCCGAGTGGTTCAGGCCATCGAAGAGGATCCTGAGAAGTCCCCTGCACCCCCTGACCAGCAGAAGCAGCAGCAGCCCGAGGAGCTGACCAGCGTAAGATCCAACACTCCTGACCAGCCGGACCAGGCCTCCAGGCCGGTCGACCCACCGTCCTCTGGTCCAGTCATTCAGTCAAATGGTACAGAGTCCTCCACACCCACCCTTGAGGACAACCTCCCACAGTCACCCCTGGAACGGAAGGCTCCCAACTCAGGTAAAACCAATGAACATCAGCAAAAAAGCAAATCATATAAGGCATCAATACACACGCCACATTTGGGTGAGGACGCGCCGCACCCCTCACTGCCCTTCTCACCCGTCCCGTGTCGCGGCACCCTAGCACACCGCACCCCCATCGCACCTGTAGCGGCCTTGCTACTCTCTTCCCGCACGTTAATGTCTTTCGACCTGGCATGGCCATGTATGTATATTTACTCTTAGCGCTCGCCACTCTATGATGTATTTAGCGCATTAGTAGTTGCTGAGTTACTTTGGGTGTGCTGTTGAACCTCTCGCATGGTATTGGTGATGTTTGAAAGGATTTCTTAATTCGAAGAATTTTAATGCACTAACTTCGATTTTACTGAAAATGAATCCCTTGAGCGCTAGATTCGTGTTGACTGCGGTCATAAGTCAGTGAATGCGTGGCTCTGTGCGGGCTGGGAGAGCAGTGCCCCGGTGCCGCCTCGCGTGTGGCGGTGGCGAGGTGATGCAGGCAGATGGAGGCCAGTCATGCAGCAGTGGCTCTCACCCACCACGCCCCGACCACGCCCGTGCTTACTCCACTCTGTACACACACACACACGCACACACACGTAATAGTGTCTGTCGCTAGCCTACCACACAGCATGTCTGTCTGGCTCTCTCTCTCTCTCTCTCTCTCTCTCTCTCTCTCTCTCTCTCTCTCTCTCTCTCTCTCTCTCTCTCTCTCTCATCACTAATGACGAAAAAGTCCACTTCCGAAATACTGTATAAAGGCATTTTGTGATCGACGCAGTAAATTTCCTTAAGAAGGTAATATGTTGTGGTCGGGGAAGAGATCTCTCATTCGTCACACGACACCACCAGCTCCGTTGGTTTA
>NC_087157.1:34270615-34340615 GCF_035594125.1 Scylla paramamosain
TAGAAGGATTTGCTCCAGAAATGATCCCTGGGGAAATGGTTGTTCCTTATTTGTTGATCCTCGGGATGACATGAAAACGTGAAAACGTCGGCAAAAGTACTGCCTCCTTCTGCTTAGTGTGTTTGCTTCACGTTACTAAAGCCAGTATTTTGAAACGCTTTACTCTCTCACCACAATTATTTTCAAAAGCCACAGAGATGATTAGTCAGGTTCTCAAGAGTGTTTCCTTTGTAAATAATGTGGGAACCTTGTTAATCTGTCATCAGAACCGTAAAAAACATCCTTAAAAACCCGTCAATTCAGCTAATCCCTTTTAACCATAGGGCGTCGTGAAAGTGTTTCAGAATACGGTCCCTGATGGTGATAAGACTGATGGGAAAGCGACGAATGTGGAGCAGCATCTAGGCCATTCCCTGGGAAAGCAGGATGTATGGATTGATGGACTGGCTTGCAGGGAACTTACTGGGGAAGCAAGATCGACTTCATAACTTTGTAAAGAAGAGATTGTTTGAATATGCTTAAACTCAGTATTGTAGCCTATACTTGTATAATACTGCATGATCACTTGGCAGCTGATATGGCTAATCATGAACCATAGCTTCCTTTCATTTACATTACAATTCACCATTTTCATCATCATCATCATCATCATCATATGCACATTCTACAGAAGCTGCATATTGATCGGCTGCTGCTCAGACTCCTACAGGCAGATGTTGGTGAGTGCGGGGCAGGAGGCTGGCAGTGGGGAAGGTTTGTATACACCACAGGAATAATTACTGTTCAGTGCTAGAGTAAGACTAAAGCATCTATGGAGCGCTCGGGCATACCCCCTTGAACTACAGCTAATTAGTGCCATATCAATGTATGATTATTTCCTCTTGTACAGTCATAATCAATTGCCAAGTAACTCTTTGCACTTATTTCTTCTGTGTTGAGGATTTTTTACCTTGATGTCGAGTCATCTGAGTTAATTGCTGAGTCATATCAACATATCTCAGCAGAACAGAGGACTTAAGACATGAAAAGAAAAATAATAATAAATAAATAAAATAAAATAAATAAATAAATAAAATACAGTGGAGATGAGTGTTGCATGTTAATTAACTAGTGACCACATGACTGTGCATCACACGCACAGAAAAGAGAGTACATAATATTTAACAAAAGCCTGGTAACTCCGTGTTGCCTTGCAGGAGGTACCCGCGCTGTGGCCTTTGAAGTAGGGCCACCTGATGCCTCCGACTCTCTGATCCGCCGTCATCCACCACGCAAATTCCAGAGGCTCGAGGACCAGCAGCAGGCCAACACTATCACCCAGGAGCAGCTGGAGGAGAAGCAAGCCACTGCTGAACGCCGTCGCCAAGAGGTGAGATGATGGCGAGAGGTTGAGACTCTTGATGGGATGGTGCAGGTAAATTACTTCCCATTTGCAATGCTGTGCTTTCTGATATATCATGCACTGCCTCCAGATCCTGACTCAGCGGGTTCAGAGCGCCAAGCATCGCAGCGCCATGCGCATGCGCCCTGACAATGATGACGGCGACGAAGTGGAAAAGGTGAGACATGCCTAGTTGGGGATGTGTAAAACATCACTAAGGCACCTGTCACGTTGAATCCACTCTTAAATGTTGCTGAACACACAGACACACACACACACACACACACACACCTCACACACACATCGCACTCGTGACCATAATACCAAAGCAAAAAATGACATAACACTATCCCAAAATATCAAGTCTATACCAGCAAATATTAAAGTACCACTGCTTGCACTAAACAACTCTAGGTACTTATACATTCACTGATGCTGATCGATGGATGATGGAATTTTCGATTTATGTTACTCGGTTCCACCTTGCGTAGGTACTCGCGCCACAATTAGAGTGCAAGTCCTTGACACAAGTAGGTGGCACCCTAGCAGGCTCCTTGTGGTTCAGGAGACGTTTTCAGACATTTGCAGGACTGATCAATGACTAACAATGTGCCCTTCGTGTCCTTTTCCCTTTTCCAGTGTGCATCTTCCATTGCTGTGTTTGTACAATGTCTGCAAATCTTATGTAAAACAGCACATTTCTCATCTCATTTCACTGAGCCACATCCACTGCATTATAAGTCCTCTCCTCACCTCTCTGCACCATTGTTTAAATGTATAATTTTTGACACTAAGTTATGACTATGCTCTCCAACATCTTCCAGTGTCAGGCATATTGTTGCTTAATCACTCAACTTTTGTGCCTGTTCTGGTACTCATGGATCACTTTTATAAACCACCGTCACCTGGCAGTTATAACTATCACTATAATCTTCCTTCACCGTACCACCGTATAAAACCTCTTACTGTATCACTCGACAAGTAATTTTTAATACTCAACATTCATTTCAATATCCAACATTCACATTTGTTACTTGACATTTCGCTTAGACTTTACCAGTATGCAACGCCACCCACCGCTTCTCGGTGTCACCACACGACTGTTTTTCCCCTCTTGCTCTTGCCGGTCACAGTTCATGATGACAGAGGAGCTGGACTGGATGAGTCTGGTCAACACATCGCTTCTGCCGCCAATCAAGCATAGCACCGCACCGCAATCCCACCACCAGAATCTCTCCTATGTGTCCTCCACGTGTGCGTAGCGTTCCTTACGTTACACTTTTTTTCCTCATACCATTATAGTTGTTCAATTATTATTACTGTCATCGTTATTGCTGCCGCAATTTTATTTTTTTTATTTATTTTTTTCCATAAGGCATGTGTTGATTGCTACAGCTCTTCCTTTGTCTGTTTATTAGAATATCTTGTAATTGCAAAAAGTTACCCATGCTTCTTGGTAGAAAGGGCCATCAGCTTTAATTAGATTTGTTTGTCAGTTTTCTTTTATCAAGCAATTTATCGAGTAGAATTCTCTTAATTGCTTCTCTAAGTTAAATTTGAAATAACTTATTATAAGAAGCACAAAATATACTGTCTCTCTCTCTCTCTCTCTCTATATATATATATATATATATATGCCTTACGCCTATCCTGTCTATCTACACCAATGTTTTCGTAGCACTTTGCTTATCCTCCTTCACCACCTGATGGGACCACACCACCACTACCACCACGCAGTGGAGCATCTCAAAATACAAGCACTTGGTAGTTCAATCTTCTGTACTGTTTCATCCTTATCTTACTGCAGACAGACTGCTTTCAGTCAGAACATTACAACAGACATAATCTCTAGTGTCATATACGACTGACTTTTTTTTTCGAGTGTGTTCTGTTTCCTTCAAAATTAGTGCCACTCTATCATCAACAGCATTCTTTTTCCTTAGAAGCTGGTACTGGCATCATTTTGTACAACATGGAAGTGATTACTAAATCCCTTATGGCTGTTTCTGTAAGGAATTTTAGCCTTGGCTTTTCCCATTCCAGAACAATCGCCTTTGTGTGTGCATGTGTGTGTGTGTGTGTGTGTGTCCCAGTTACCTGTGACCGTTTGAACGAAGATGGCAGACATTCACACTACTCTGAAATGGTACATCACATGATCACCCACTCACTCAAGAGTGATTTATACTTCACTCACTGGAAGTGTTGCTGACCCTGCAGCCTGTCATTATGACTCATTCTTCTCCAACTGGAAAGGAGGTTATCTGCCAGGCAGTAAGCGGTATGCAGTAAGTCACTCCTCATGGGCATGACCTGGGATATGGTCAAAGCCTGACACCAAAGGAATGATTTGCTCACGTGAGGCAAAAAATGTTCCCAAGGCAAGGGACTCAAAATGACTGTTCATGGGGTCAGCATGGTAATGAAGGGAAAGGGTGCCTAGAATGCTAAATCGATGTGACTTGGACCTCCATATATGCATACTAATATTGGTATTGTTATCAGGATGACGGTGTCATTGAGACTGCTGCCAGCATCACGTCTGAGAATGAGCTGTGAGGGAAAAGAGACACTGCTTGTAGCCGCCGCCACGTGATGCGCCGCCTCCACACTACCAGCTGCTGTACTATCTGTGTTAAGATGAGACAAATTTTGATAATAGCTACTTGCTGTATTTGTTCCTACTTGATGTAAACTGAAAATTTGAGAGGTAATAACAAATATTGTAGCGTTGTTATTTATAGAATTGCGCAGCTATTGTCAATCACTTTAAAACTGTTTTTATCCAATGTACCCATGTGCCTATATCATTATAAAATGTCTATTAATTTCAATAAGAGATGAATTAATGGAATATGCTGTGCACAATATAACAATCAGGATTTGGATCTTTAGGTAAGGCTGATAATCAATTGCAGACATAATGTTTCAATGATTTTCTTTATGACAAGCACAATCTGCTGTTATTGTTTCTGTGGGTATTATGTAGCTGATTACTGAAGATCATAAACTTATGTTGACTATAAATAAATAAATAAATAAATAAATAAATAAATAAATAAATATATATATATATATATATATATATATATATATATATATATATATATATATATATATATATATATATATATATATATATATATATATATGGCTTAATTTGCTGTGATTTTAGGATGGAAATATTAAGGTTACTCTGAGAAAGTGAAATGCAATAAAGTATTCAATGAATTGATATATATATATATATATATATATATATATATATATATATATATATATATATATATATATATATATATATATATATATATATATATATATATATATATATATATATACAAATTCATATAGCTTAATTTCGTGTAATCTTAGGATAGGAATATCATATCCAGGTTACTTTGAGAAAGTGAAATGCAACAAAGTTGAGTTGGGAAATGCATAAGCTTACAGAATCATTAGTTTAAAAAATTACTTCATGTATATTATTGTTTGTTTTTGCTTAATTTTTGCCTACTGTCAATTGCAATTGATGTTTAATACATACAAGCCTCTGTTGCTAAATAAAATTATGAATGGTTAAACAGAATAAGAATACTTATTTTTCTCCTCACCTTTGCATGTATGAGTATGTACTACTTCCAGTCATTTTCATCTACTGTTACCAACCTCAAGGCATCTCCACAACAGTATGTCTAATTATTACAAACATTCTTGTATTTGGAGCTTTTTACTTAATGGTGGCACATTGCATGCTGGGGGAAAAAAAACAAAAATCCTGTCGCATCTTGGATTGGCGTTCAGTCGACACATGGCACACTAGTGTGTCACAGCACCCTTTCATTTACTTCTAAGTAACGTTCTGTGCCTCATTTAATATGTGAAGTCTCCCTAAACTGTGTGCACATAAACGAAGAGAAAAATGACATAACTCAGTCGTGTAACGAAAACGCAAGTGAAGAAGTGACCTCATAACATCACTCCACAACACCTGAATAATTATACCATGTTATGGATCAAGTTTGCTCCTGTTCCACCAATTGCTGCTTTAGGCATGTCGCATCATAGGATGTTACAGGGTGAGGTTACGTGGTGTGCAGATGGGAGGTGTATTCAAGGCGTATCAAATGACTGCACCAGGTCTGCTCAACTTGTTGACAGATCCAACAGATTCATGTTATAGTGAAGTTTATGCAGTGCCCAGAAACTTCTTAGAACCTCATGTCTACAAGTAATTCCCAATCACTGTATCATATACGGGGTGAGGTGGATATGAGTGTGTGGATGGATGTATAGATGGATGTGGATGAGTGGGTAGATGTAAGTGGCTGGCTAGATGGTGGATGTAGATGGGTTGGGTAGATACATGGATGTTAATGAGTGGGTGGATGGATGGTTGGGTGGATGGGTGGACAAGTGGATATGGCTGAGTGGGTGGATGTGGTTGAGTGATGGGTCAGTGGACATTTTAACTGGTGTGCATGGATCTACATCTTCACCAAGCCTGTAGTTAAGAAGTCTAAGTCTGAGTAGCAGCAGTGGCGGTGGCAAAACACTCTGTACTATCGCTGCAGGTGTTGGACTGGCAGTGGCAGCAGCACCATGCTTGATACTATCACTGCAAGGGGGTAGGGGGAGAGCAGTGGTGGCAGTACACTTAGTACTATCATTGTGGTGGTGGCAGGAGCAGCGGCAGCCCACACCCTTCCCTGGTGTTAGTGTTACCCTGATCTGGGTATGGACTTATCTGCAGTTTGCTATGGGCCATCATTGTGTTTGGGTTTTGAATCCCCAAGATAGAGTGTGACTTGGAGACAAACTGACCCCTGACATAAGATGCAATTAGCATTATCATATTGTACATTAGTGGTGACCTCACTCTACATTGATTAGCCAATGGTCATTATGAGCTCTCAGTGTCTCCACATTATAATGACTTTGACATGTTGATCTTTATTCCTAGATCTTTACTCCTTCTTGCCTCAGGGTGATGATGTGGGCCTTCTCCACCTTGACTATGGTGATCCTGACCATTTTTGTCCTTTCAGTGAAAAAAACTATGGACCTTTATATTCCACAGGACAAAAATAAGTGGGTGGGCAAATTTCACAACAGAAATTTAACCCTGCAGGCTTGTGTGGCTTTGAGATACTGAGGCATTGTTGGCATCTCATGATCTTACTATTATTGGGGAGCTCAGCAAGACAATGTAGCTTTTATAGAGGATGGAATGAAGAGCTTGTTTACCACCAATTTTAAATGGTGGGTTGCAACTTCATCCTTTGCCACTGTACACTATTACTGTGAATGAGGAAAGAGGGCAGTGATAAAAGCATGATGTCATTTACTTGATTTTTAATTAATGAGTGTACTTTTACTTTCAAACAATTCATTTCCACAAATATGTTAAAACTTCCTACAATGAAAGAGAGTTGAATACACCAGTCCAAAATATCCTATTCAATTTGGTATTTCATGGCAAGTGTCTTGCAGATATTGCACTTATTAAAATGACTCCTACGTGCATTTTGATTAAATAAATCCCTATCTTCAGTCATATCCTCATGACTTGCATCTCAATAAAACTTCAGTAAAAAAAAAAAAAAAAAAAAAAAAAAAAAAAAACTCTTAATACTGAACATGACTGCAACTGTACACCAGGGTGTTGTTACATACCAGGGTCACATTCTGCTAAAACTGTGCAAAAAGAGTCAGTATAGGTGAAATGTGTTTTTACATTAATGATATGAAATATTCCATGATGATTTTTTTTTTTAACTACTGAAATCATAATTCAATTTTCATTATATCTGTGGACTAAACCAGTACTGTAACAATATATTTTGTGGCATAAAGGGAAGGTGGCCCTACTGCCCACTACAGTATGTTCTACACCATCTGTGGGGTAGATAGTCTGGTGGATAACCATTCAGCCAGCCACATGACACAAGACACATTGTGTCTCTGTACTCCTTGCATGAGGTAAGACAACCTAGAGACATAACAAAAGAACTTGGGATTTTCCTTCTGTATGTTTGCCCTTATGATAAGAGGTGTAAAAGTGGAGATATAATGCAGTCCTTCCACAATTTGCACTTTAAGGGAGGATATTAGCATTAGTGTTACATTAAGGATGTCCTAACTTGGTACACTTTGTCTTGAATGCAATACATAGCCAAGCTGAGGTGCAAGACAGCATTAGGATGCCATCTCAGATGTTCCTCAAAGCAATAAACATGACTGAAACAGTGCCAGTGCATCCCACACACCACTCCCAATGGTCTTCAGGAGGCAAGGAAATGGAGGCTGCAGATGCTGGTCTGTGCCTTTCACACAACTCTCATCGGGGCAAATCTTTTTCTTACATAGGTAGAAAATTCTTATCATTTAAGGGTAACTGTATATGCTGAAGTTGCATATAAGGAAACCTTGGTGTAATCACAGAACAACACATAGTATATTATATATAGTATACGCCTTTCCTATTGTACCATTATGCTTTATTTGAAATATATAAGATATTGAAAACCTGAAATGCTCTTCCTCATAACACATGCGAAGCAGGAGAAAGACTTATGTAGGCACAGGGCACTTGATATTATAGGCCCCTAAATTCCTAGAGCACCATTATGTACCATTTACTTTTGTAACAAAAAATATTACACTAACACTATACATGTTGCTACTCATAAACAAAAGAAAGATGCATTAGCTGACACAGGCAAAGTGACAGGGATCTTATTGAGATCAGTGAGATGTTTCTTTGTAAGTATAGGTTTCATTGCAGTTTTAAATGCTACATCCAACAAACACAATTATTCTATCAGAGTTGAAATCATAATTTACATAAGTGCATAAGCACAGGCATATTTTGGCATTAAACTAATATGTATACTCATTATTTTCCATTTCATAAGGCATAGTTTTGGGTAATTGCAAGGTATCAAGATACATTCTTTAACTTGTTGTATAACCTAAAAGAATAAAATATGAACTTGTTTCTGAATAGCTACCTTGTCATTGATCAATCACTTAAGTTCAAAGAATATGAATTTATCAACTGAATATATATATATATATATATATATATATATATATATATATATATATATATATATATATATATATATATATATATATATATATATATATGCACTTAATCTTGAGAATACCCTTTATTTATCTTTTTACCAAACTAATCAAATACATCCAATTACTTTGCTGTAATATTATAGTTAATATCATAGTTAACAACCCAACCTACAGCAAATATATAAACATTCTAAAAACTTCACACCTTTATATGCAATGGGAACTTTGTCCCATAGATAGTCCAGCCCTCAGCAAACCTAGAGAGAGAGAGAGAGAGAGAGAGAGAGAGAGAGAGAGAGAGAGAGAGAGAGAGAGAGAGAGAGAGAGAGAGAGAGAGAGAGAGAGAGAGAGAGAGAGAGAGAGAGAGAGAGAGAGAGAGAGAGAGAGAGTGGGGGAGAAAAGAAAATTAATCCAAGTACATTAATCCTAATAACAGTATAACAATAACAATAATAATGATAACAATACAATAATAAGTGTGCAATAATAATAATAATAATAATAATAATAATAATAATAATAATAATAATAATAATAATAATAATAATAATAATAAAAGTAATAATAATATCACAAATTAAATCCTATCTACATACCAGTAACCATTCTCACAAAAGATAGCAAATAATTGAGATAACACACACACACACACACACACACACACACACACACACACACACACACATCAACCTTAACACCCACATCTAAGCACACTCATGAACATCCTGACCCATATCCACACACCTACATCCACACCCATGCACACCCACAGCCATATTCACACTTCATACAGCTGTACCCACATCCATAACCACACCACACCAACAATACTGTACATCAACACTCAGCCACACCCACACACACTTACACATACCCATCTCCCACAAACACACATGCAATGAGAGGCAGCCCAGAGAAGATGCCATATTTTACCTCTTTGTAAGAATAAAAAATAAAGAGGAGAGGATTCTAAGATCTCCCACTCTTTCCACTTCAATCAGTTTTATACTACACAAGGAATACTGTAGCACTATTTCCATTCCCTAGCATTAATGTGTGTGTGTGTGTGTGTGTGTGTGTGTGTGTGTGTGTGTGTGTGTGTGTGTGTGTGTGTGTGTGTAAGACAAATCATAAATTCCTAACTGTTGTTCACTTATATTTCAACCTCTTTAATGAAATGCCATACAAAAACTCTTTCTTGTATGTAAATAATTTAGAAAATATAAATGGAAGAGCCTGTCCCACATGCATTCCCAGTATGAATATGCAATACTCTTTTCTGTATATAACTGGTATCACACTGGTGACGCACACAAATCATCAGTCACAGGGGTTAATGGTGTCTGAGGTCCTCCACACCATGAAAATGTGTCAACTCACAGAATGTAGCTGGGTGAAAAAGATAGTGTGAAGTGAAATAAGTAATAAAGCAATAAGAAGATATATACAAGGCTTTACACACACTAGAAATATAACATCATTTCACTTACCACATCAAATGATTAGATCCTCTAGATCTTTCATCAACTTTTCTTCAGTGGCAATCTTTTCCAATTGGTCTTTTTCTAAAGTTTTCCCATTCTCAAGTTCTACCTTGAGCTTGGCAATAGCATTCAGTTTCTGAAACATCAAAACAGGAATACATAATTTTTGCACAGTAATATGATAAACTTTTCACAAGAAAACAGGAATTATATATTGAAAAAAGTGGCTATATATGAATATACAAACACTGCATTATATGAATATCAAAATACTTTTGCTTCTTCAGGCATAAAATTTCCTTAATTTTATATCCATATAAACACTTCTGTTTTTTCCACTAAGTACGTTTCATTTCATTACTCACTTGACAAGTTATTCTCATTGTTACCGGAGTGAAAAAAATAACTGATATGGCAGTGTGAGACATAATGAAAGGGAGGTGACCCAGATAAGACATTTTGATTTGTCTCACTGAAAATAAAAAGAGAGGAAGGCGTTCACAGTCCCTTACTCCATCCCTCTCAGCTATGTTTTATAAAGTGAAGGGAATGTGTTGGAAGTATTCATTCCCCTGCCACAAATACAGTACATGTATGTAAATGCACACTGATAATTGGAAAATGAGTGTGGGCTAAGACATGTGTTCTTGTGCACAAACTATTCCAAAAAATTATTATCATTAAGATTTTACATAAAAAGTTACATAGGCAAGAAAAGGAGAAAAAAATAGGAATATAATGCATCTTCACTGCCACAACACAACAGCAAACACAACCCACCTCCCTTGCTCCCCCTACTCCCACACCATGGTAGTCAACACACAAGGAACTAGAAGTAACCACTACATAATCTGAATACTCAGCTAATGTGAGACAGTGTATTGTATGAGAGGAAAATCACTTGGAAGGTGGAAGGATAAGATAAAAAAGCATAAGTGTGAAACTTGAGTGCACACTTGAACAGGCAAGAAGGAAATGAATGGAGAGGAAGAGATGAAAGTTCTTTTGCCACAGCCACCCCTTGAAGGACACTCCCAATGGAAGCAAGGCATCAAATATAAAGAAAATTTTTTAAAATCTATCAACATTTTGTGCATAACTTCAAATTTTTCTTGCATTAAATTAGTTTTGTTACAGTTTTTTGGTGTGTAACTCTGAATTTTAGTACGTCAAGTTGTGTTAAACAAGGAAGCAGTGTACAGTAGTCAATAGCTATTGGAGTTCTGCAATTACTTTGCTTGAAAAATTGTAGTGATTCAAAGAGCATGGCTGGTGTGGTGTCTCTTCTCTTACAGGTGGACAGCTTTTCTGCATCATACTTATGACCAACTCTTATGGTTGTGTTGTTTTAGTCTTCACTTATTCATTATGTGCTCTTGCATAATCTTTTCTGTGTAAACTTTGTTGTAATTCACTGAAAACAAATAAAACTAACCAAGAAAATCTTAATAGTTACCTTTTTAAGATTTCTTATCTTCTTATCTTTTTCAGGATCTCCAGTCAGCTCAATGTTTGCAGCAGAGAAAGGAACAACTTGCTCTGAAGATCCTGGGCTCTTTTTACAAGTTTCCTCTTTCCCTTCTTTTCCTTCCTCTTCCCGTTTTTTCTTTGCAGCTTCTCTCTTTTTCTTGTTCTTAAGGGCTGCCTTTGACAGCTGTTGAGGTGCTAGAAGTAAAAACAAGGAAATTATCCTCCTTAAATAACAATCAACATTAACTGTTTGCAATGAATGAATAGCAACCACATATATAATAAATAGAGTACAAGAGTTACCTGTACAGTGATAAGCATAAGTTACCTGGTCATCCAGATAGCAAAGCATTCTGAAAAATTACATTCTGAATCTGTAAGTGATTACTATTTGTTCTTAAACTTTTTCCCTACAACACTCTGTGTTCTGAGATATACTTTTATAGATCATAGTTTCCCTCTGACCCTTTCCTAATGGCAAGCACTTCAAGCAGCCGTGTGTTTTACTTGTAATGGTCATAATAAAGTGTTGAGAGACAATTCATCATAGGAAGCTCAGGGGAGCTTCATTTTGAAGTTTTGTTATTGTATACAATCTCAGTACAACAGAAAGAAAATTAAGAAAATAAAATACAACATAGAAATGTGAGCAGAAATTACTTAACAAATTTTACACTTAAAAAATAATAAAATGAATAAAAAACTTATGAAATGTTATCTTTTCTTTGTGATATGACATAATAGATTTTCTTTCCAGTGATGCATAGTTTCTAACAACACAATTCTGAAAAGGTGAAGTATAGGTACTGTGTTCTTTGCAACCATGTGTGCACCTTAACACATGGGATATTCTATATGTACTGTATACAGTTGTTATTCATTATAAAATTTAATTTTGGTATAATTTTGTAGCTTAACAATTTATTCTGTCACAGTATTGTAAAATAACGGCTCACCCAGATAACATGGATTCATCATAGTTACATCAGTAACAACCAGCGCTTGGTGGCTGGTTGGTGGGGCTTACTGTTTGCTCTCTTCATTGTTGCTCTATCTATCTAGACTCATCTTTTTTTTGTTGCTCTTAATTCTTCACCTGAATGTTCACTTCTTCATCTCTTTAAATATTAGATAATCCTTTTTCTTGTTTTTCACTTTCTTACAATTTGCAAAGTTACCTTATACAAGGTGATATGTAGAGTGCTTTCATTAAATTTGTTCTAAAACCTTTTGGTTGTAATAAAAGAAAGCGTAATATTACATCATATCAATCACCAACTCTGTAATCCAAATAATTGCAGTCCCAAGCTTCAATATATTGTCACACCTCATAAAAATATATATGATAAAATAATCTGTCAATATCAACACCTGTTTTCAGTGGCTTAAGGCATTCATAGCTGCAAAAAAAACATAATCCCCAAAAATCTAACTGCAAATCTATCCTCTTAGAATGCAACTCAAAGGTGATTCTGGAAAGTGCTACATTCTTTTATCAAACAAAAATTTGACCTGAGATTTAACTATGGAAAAGCTTCACTGCAATGATTCATCTACAATTGTATACTTCTTCAGGAAATATTAGTTATGCAGGTGATCAAGAACAGTGAATAATCAACTCTGCTGAACAGTGGAAACATTATGTTGAGCTATAGATGGTAACAGCAGAGGTAAAAACTTAATTTTTTAATTAAAATTTATGGAAATTTAACATTACCAACCTTCTTCTTTGGGCGGGTTATCCACTTGACTCAAAAACTTTTTTTCTGTGTTTGTGGCTCCAACAATACTCCTTGCTCCTCTCTGGCTTGGAGGGACATACCTCTGTTTTGATGCTGCAAGAACACAGGAAAATATAAATACTGTTATAAGCCAGTATGGTGTTGCAAGGGGAGTGACTAAGAACATTTGGTAGAGATTTGAGGCTAAATAATGGTACATCTGCTGTTTGCAGATGATAATGCACTAGTAACAGATTCAGGTGAGAGATTAGGGCTGCTTGTAACAGGATGTGCAAGACTGTGAAAGGAGATCACTGAGCATGAATTAGATGAAGAGTAAAGTAAGGAATAAGGAAATATGTACAGTAAATGAGCAGGGTTGACAGCAGAACACAGCAGATACATTAGAAGAGGAATGTGACATTCCTTGCTGTTTTGGTTTTCTTCTTTTATCATAATTATCATTAATAAAGATGTTTTTCTCTCTCTAAAGTAATCTTACAATATAATGGACTAGTGATTTCAAAACAGATCTGTTATTTTACACAGATCACATTCAGGCAATAAAAAAGCAATCCAGAAATCATCTTCACTGTGCACATACCACTGGATGACTTTTGGCAGACATTCTAGACGGATAAGAGTAGTGGTGAACTCTACAGACCCATTTATATAACTGAATACAATATCTGTTAAAAAAATTGGCTAACTTTTTGGGTTCTAACTCTAATAATGTCATTCAAAGTATTGCCCTTGTGGTACCTCTTATACAGCCCATCAGTCCTTCCATTGTTAGAAACATGTCTGAAAATTCTATTTTGAGTGGATATCAAGTGCATTATCACATTCTGCAGCTCTCAAATTGAGACCCCTTCAATGGCATCTTCAGCTTAGAGAACAGCCCAAGTCATGTTGCCTCACGCATTACCTACATTGAAATAATTTTCATAACCATGATTAAACAATTTTTAGTTGTTAGTTTAAGAGTGAGTTTATTTTTGCCACAGACTGTATATTAACTACCATAAAAAAGACATTATGTACGACTATACAAACCATAATAATGAAGAAAACAATGAAACATGTGAACTGATGGTACGGTGGTATCATGCATAGAGAAACATTCTGCCACTCACCAACTGCTGTGGATGGGGTTATCCCTGAGGCAGGCTTTGCAGATATTGTGAAGGGTTGGGCTGCTTCTGGAGATGGAATCCATGAAGCACTATAAAGCTCTTGATGAGAGCATTCTTGTTGCAGAACAGCTGTGTAGTGCCACACTCGGTACCTGAAACATTAATTTCGTAACATTTGTAACAGAACCAATGCAAAGTATCTTTTTCCACTTTCTTTCTTCTTTATACCCAATTTCAATACCTCTGCTATTCCCTTTCCTATATTAACATTGTTCACTACACCATCCTACTTTGTTAATGGCATCACATCATGTGTCTTCTCATTTCTCTTCCCTTTTTCATGTAGAATATCCACCTTCTCCAATTCCTCAAAGCTCCATTAAATCACTCATTTACATATTTTCAGCAATCCCAGGTTCCAGTCAATTTTCTCTTCAGTAATGGTTAATTTTAGTAAACAATAATACCAATTTACTAAAATTTATGTATGTCACTTTTTCAACAAATTTCTCTTTTCTTCAAACTACTGTTCCTTCCTCCTTCTCCTCCTGCATATACTATTCCCTCAGTCTCTAATTTTTTATTCTTCAATAAGACTTCTTACACTTACACTTCTTACACTTCTAATTATTACATTTATCCTAGCTACTTTATATAATTAACTTAGTATAGCTCTTTATCATGTTTGCATTACAGTGGTTGGAAGTAATAAAGAAACTGGAGTACATTTCCACAATTTAATAGCAGTGGAATAATAAAACAGATACCTTCCCTTTCCCTGTGTCATGGTACGGGATGAAAAGCTGAAGGAAGCAGAGACAGCAGGGCCTTAGCTGATGGCAGTGTTTTGTGCTGAAGTGGCCCAAGTTTAGCAACCCAAGAGGAGTCCAAGGGTTCAGGCAAGTACAGGCAGAGTGTGGTGCCACAGTCTTCCCCCATCTTGTGTGCTGAGAGCCCAAGTGATATTATGCCAGAGAAGTGATGCCCTTCTCCATTGTTGTAGTCAGCAGCATGACTCACAAGCCCTGCAGTTTGGTTCCTGAATCCCAAGGTTGTGGCTCACTGGCCCTCTATTCCTGTTATGCTGTGAGAAGCACTGAAGATGCCACCACTATGCATCTTTATTCTTCCTCCACTTCACTGTCTCTCACATGTCCATCAAGCCTTCTTTTTATCTAGGTTTCCTGGTTCCTTTATGACTTCCCTTTTATCTAATAGATGTTTTCCAATTTGTATGATGTACTTTTGTTGTCATCTTCACTTGCATGTGTGTGTGTGTGTGTGTGTGTGTGTGTGTGTGTGTGTGTGTGTGTGTGTGTGTGTGTGTGTGTGTGTGTGTGTGTGTGTGTGTGTGTGTGTGTGTGTGTGTGTGTGTGTGTGTGTGTGTGTGTGTGTGTGTGTGTGTGTGTGTGTGTGTGTGTGTGTGTGTATGATACTTACATCAATGTGAATAATGAAATAAAATCATGCAAATGCTTCTTACCCATTGTTGACTTTGAGACGAGCATAGCAGGTAGCTGTCAGCAGGTACTGACCACATGGAGACCAGCTGAAGTGTGTAGTGTCTGGACATTCTGTCTCATTAATCTTTTTTTTCATTTTGATGTCCCACATCTGATGGAAATCTAAACATTAATTTTCAGTGTAAAGACAGTTGTATGCATTTCACACCTCTTTTATATCTAGAATACTGTACTCGTATATACCATGTCAGCATATCCCTAAAACACAGACAGCTGAAACAAGGCATCCCTACACACACACACACACACACACACACACACACACACAAACTCTTATAAACACACCCACAAGTATTCTTTAGGCCTCTAGATGGAGAGAACTACTCCTCACCAACCACACTGCACAGGAGTCAGTTGCTCAGCATACTCCAATACCATTACTCTCTGCAGCACTATTCCCTTTCTCTTTCCAACAACTGATCTGATCAACTCATTGGACAAAGTACAGTAATATATCTGTCAAGATCCTTGGGAACTGTGTCACCATGTCAGTAATCACAACTACTCTTCATTCCTCTCTGTCATGTTTAGTCACTCTTCTAACTCCTAACATCCTTGTATTTGATGCTCCCTTGACACTGTTCATTAATCACATTCACAGTTTTCTCCCTTGTCTCACACATCTTACATCACACTCATTTATCTTCACCAATTACCATTTTCACCAGTCATTCCTCTCTCTTCTACTCTAAAGCATCATCACACTGCCTTCTTTGATCCCTCAGCTCTGTTAAAATTCTTTTCTCACCCAATTCACCCACATTATTCTATGCATATTCCTCAGACCATTTATTTCCATTACACTCAATTTCCTCTTTTCTTTTGCTCTGATGTTCTGTATCTCTTCTCCATACAATGCAGCTGAAACCACTATTCCCTCATAGAAAATAATAAAATAGAAAAAAAAAGTTCATAGAAATTCATAGAAAAAAATAAGATTAGTAGTTTGGCACATTTGTGCCAAACTACTAATAACTAAACACTACTAATTTCTCTCATACCTTTACTGTTTTACTGGTTTTGAACTCAATCTTTCATCCATTCCAAGATATTTCAAACCATTCAAAACTACATTCCTCCTACTACCATCAATCACCCTTGTATATATCAATACTTTCCTTTTACTTTCAATTTCCTCCTTTCACTTATCCTTTCCTTCTCCTCCACTAGTCTAAAACTCTCCTCTGAATTGGACATTAACAAAATATTACCTTCATTAGCAGGTGATACAAATTTCAGCCTCTACAGTGCCATCACTGCTCAATGGACACAAACATTTTCTCTACAAGCTGATCCCTGGTGGCTCATGACATTGGGTCCAGGAGATGGAGAGGTTAAAAATAATAAAAATTATATAGTAGCCCTTCAAAAATTTTTTAAATAGTCTTTCATTAAATGCAATGGGAAATTCCTGACAATTTTTTTTATAACTTTATGCATAGACGTAAAACCCTGAAAGATCTCAACAAACTGACAGACACAGATCTTGGGAGTATTCTGGATCTTACCTCATATCTTGGAGAGATGTTTCCAAATCCTCCAATCAGAACAATATTTCCAACAGGATTGACAATAACAGTGTTTCTGGCTCCCTCTCCAAATTCAGAAACAACCTCACACTTATGGTTGAACATTGTAGCTTTGGACGGCATTGTTCCATAAACAACGAAGAATTCTTGGCCATTTGGGCACCAAGACACAGAGTGAATATTTCCAGATTTTGCTGTAGAAAAAAAGATATGAAGTATGATGTTGCATCAGATAATACTCCACATGTTCCTGTAATACACAAGAAAGATACAAGGAATGAAGATGAACTCTTTCTGTAATTTCTTTCTTCACAAAACTGATAACTACAAATTTTACTGAAAAAGAAAAAGTGTTCCCTAATGATCTGAGCAGTGCTGGCCAGCTTATAAGAAATATATTTCAAAATCATGCAAGTGATCTATAATTCGTACAAACATACAGGTGAGTAAACACTATACCTATACCAAAAGGGAATCTATTAAATTACATTACAGCAGGATGCATCCTTTTCCAATTGTATAACATTTAAAATAGTAAGGGATTTCACCTACTCTCATTTCCAACACCACTTTCATGTTTATCCACATTTACATTGTGAAGAAAATTTTCTGAACATACAGAGCACATCATAATGCTGCACCTGTTATAACAAGGTTAAGTGACTTACAAAAAGTTATCCTTGATGAGTCTCCTTGGGTGCTGAGATAAAAAAGCATTTGCTCCCCATAGTAAGAGGTGCCTGATTTGTCAACTTCAGCCATAGTCAGAAGCAAACAAGCTGTGGACTGCTTGTTCCAATATGTGTTCACACTGTCAGCCTGTACAAAAGAAATCACTTATCAGCTGAGAACTGAAAAATATGAGATAGAAAATAAAATAATTGCCTTGACTTTTCATTCATTAAAACATAGTAAAATAGAACCTTTTAAAATTGGAAAACCATAAACTAATGATATAGAGCAAATTTCTTCAAAGTACAGGTCAGGACCCTGTATTGGGTTGCAAGCTCTTGTTCACTGGGTTGCCATATCACAAATAAATAAACAGCAAGTGAAATGTAATAATGTGTGTTTGTATGTGTGTGTGTGTGTGTGTGTATGTGTATGTGCACAAATTAGTTTTTATATCAGAGGGAGAAAGATACAACAGAATGGATGTACAGGGTTGAGAGGGTAGTATGTAAAATAGAACCAGGTTGTGATGAAAAAAGTTTGACGAACACTGGTATTGAGTATTTCATGAGTCATTCTGTGGTGGTGGTTGGTCTCTTCCAGAAGTGAAGGTTGGCATCCTTTACCCCACTGCATTCCTTCTTTGTCCAGTTTTCATAACCTCAAAGTGTTGATAGAAATTCACAGTTGAAGCACTGAATCACTTTTTTAGAGATGGCTGAGTTTATATATATATATATATATATATATATATATATATATATATATATATATATATATATATATATATATATATATATATATATATATATATATATATATATATATATATATATATATATATATATATATATATATATATATATATATATATACACAATTAAAAACTGCTAGTAACATCATTACCATCCTTGTATATAACATATAATAAATATCTGACAAGGTGTGGGCATGGCAGTATCAGTATTGGCATCAATGGTATCAACTTATTTCCTTGATATCAATATCAGTAGAATTCAAACTAAAAAAAATAAATAAATAAAAAAAAATAAATAAATAAATAAAAATAATAATTTGCTACACTTGGTCAGTGTTATGTCAGGTAATCATCTCATAACAAGATATACTTAACCTCTGATGTTGAGACCATACAGCTTGAAAAATCTGTAAATTCTTAAAACAGAAAACTAACCATAAGATACATTACCTTGAAAAAACTCTTGTTAGCCAATGCACTGGTAGTATCTTGGAAATTTGGATAGCGATATAGATGAACAAAGGCTGGACTTCCCTTAACACCTGTAAAGAATGCAATGCAGATATTAACTGAGTTTTATGAGGAAATGGGAGATAACATCATATCTTGAGGCAGAAATCTTAAATCTTCCAAACGTTGCTCACAAAACAGCAAAACAATTTCCTACCTTCCCAGTTAAGTTTTATTGATAAATATATTTGTCTCAGCTTTAACATACTAGTTTACCCAAACTTTGCAAATATATGTCAAAATTTAAATGTTTTAACCTCAGCATCAATATCAAAGCAAACAAATGGGGAATCACAATCATTTCAACATATACCATAATTGTTCTCAAAAATTTTACATAAATTTTTGGATTGAGGCACAGTAAATTTATTACAGCAGTGTCTGAAACAAGCTATGTCAAACCATGATCCTGATTCATCAGTTTGTTGAAGTTACTCATGAAAAACAATGTAACACAACCTCTGAAACCCAGAGTATTATATATTAATGTGTAAAAATGGTCATACTCATACTGCAGTGCATATCCACCCAAGGTTCCCAAAACACAATTTCTCCATATATTGTCATTTTCACCATCTACAGATCTACTAACTATGGTAATTTTTGAGAGCCTAACCCTCTTGGTTCAGAAGAGAGAAAGGGAGAGATAGTGTATGGGAGAAGGGAGAGACAGTGTAATTTTACAAAATATTTCCTTGATGAATTAAGGAATTTGTGCATATGTACAAAAAGACATAAAGATTTTCTTCACTACAGTCACAGCTTTAAGGAAAAATGTTACTACAGAGACAGGTACAAGGAGAAAGACATTTTCCTCAGTAGCAAATATCCTGAAGTGAGTTTGTGAACTCAGACCTATGATGGAAAAGATTAATTATTTGAAAAGTATGTCATTGTCAATCTTAGCACTCACCTGGCACAAAAAATGTTACATAATGAGTTCCAGTAGATGGTGATAAGCTGAAGGATCGCACTTTTGGGAGAATCTTCTTTTCAACAATAGTTTGAAGATCATCTGCTTTATAAAAATGTACTTCATTGGTAACATTTCGTGCCAAAATAGTTTCATCATATGTCCATTGTGGTTGCCTGGAAAGAGGCAAATTACTGTAAACATATGATTTTCCACACTAGTGAAAGACTAAACCCCAGGAGCTTAGTTATTCACTGTTGTTGTGGTTCAATTCTCCATTAACTCATAATAGTAACAATGAATGAAATCAAATCTGTAGTTTGTTTGTGGTTTATAGGAACTTAGCAATATAATATTGAGTTATTTTCACTTTCACATCCAAGTCCTTCTTTCTCTCCATCAAAAAATAAAGGACTTATCCAAACATTTACCTCCTTGTATCTATTTGGCCCAGCAACTCCTACACTAAAGCAAAGCAGTCCAATCAGCATAGCAGACTACTGTGCATTACTTGATCAACAAAAATGATACATTCAAGACACAGATTTAGCACAATAGTACATTATTCAACCAACAGAAATTCAAGGGTTAAAACTCATGAAACAATTATTTCCCGATCCTGATTTCTTAATTAAAAATAACACTTTAATTCAGAATTGCCACTTACACATGACATAAGAAAATTTCATACTTTTGAGAAAAGTCAACTTTTGTATGAACATGGATGGTAATAGTTTATATATTTTTAAATATTAAAGGAAAGTTAAAACCTTACCAGTTGATCTGGCTTTGCTGGTAAAAAGCTTTGAGTAACTTCTTTCCATTAACATCATAGACACTCAAGTTTGGTTGTACTTGATTCTGATCTTGTGTCTCTGAAAGAAAATACTACATTTTATATCAAAAGAAATTAATTCTTGCAAACAAAAATTATGACTTTCATTCACAATACCTTATCATATTTATTTAATATTGCTGTTACTGGTTAGTTCCTTTCCAAACTGTGTACAGAACTGTGATCAATTTTACTCCATTACATTGTGTTTCATATATTTTTTGCAGATATAAGACTTAAAATTATTCATTAAACTGATTTTAACACAACACCAATCAGTTACCTAAGTAGTCACCACCAAAAGCAATGGCAATGCCTTCCACTGTACCTAGCCAATACGAGACAGAGACAGAGAGAGAGAGAGAGAGAGAGAGAGAGAGAGAGAGAGAGAGAGAGAGAGAGAGAGAGAGAGAGAGAGAGAGAGAGAGAGAGAGAGAGAGAGAGAGAGAGAGAGAGAGAGACTTACTGATATATGACTCCCACACAGCTAAGTAGTTGCCACTGGGAGAAAAGCAAATGTCTTGTGCTCGTGGATGTTTCAGGGTTCCCATTCTTGTCCATTCTGGAGCTTCAGCCACACAAACCCTGCAATGCATCAAAAATTACTGTAAAACAATATGACCAAAGTAACATCTGAAAACTTTCCTCTAAGAATATAATGCCTTCATATGAGATGTACATGAAGTGCTTACTCACGTTTGACAAGATTTTACAAAATAACATTTAATAATATGTGAGAATGCCACCTAAGCTCAGATTTGACAAAAAACATTACAATATGGTGGCTTCAGGCAGAATTCTCCATGCTTTTGTGTCATGTCTGAATCAATTAGTGTATCCAATAGAATACTTTAGAAATAAGCCATAAGTAAGTAAATTAACAACTCCAAGCACTGAGAACTAAGTGCCTGAACCAATGCAGTTAAGATATTACACTTGATGTCACCTTCACCAATGATCTTACTGATGACTGGACAGATATCATGTTCTTTCCTCAACTTTGAAAAATTCAAGTTATGATTAGTTGATGACCAATAAGGGAAGAGAAGCAACAGGAAGCAAGCCAACAGGGAATGCAAGTGCAGGTATCAACAAGAACCAGACATCTAGATAAACAATATCTTCAAGTTTCTAATTCAATTTCAAAGTATTTTTTTTGTTTTTTTGCTACAACTTTGCTACAAATCATGTGTTTATGTATGATGATTCAAGCAAAAAAAAAAAAAAAAAAAAAAAAAAAAAGTTAATTCTGCCACCTGGGCAAGGTAGTAATACTACTGACCATTGCTCTCATTTGCTGGCTGGCCTAAATATTCCCCTCTTGTCTTATGTACAGGAAGCAAATCAATTCATTTCTACTACAATAATTTTTTAACTGTAAGATACTAGATAACTTCATGATCAAATAAGGATTTTGGTAGTTTGCTGCACATTTCAAAACAAGAAGGGAATGAAAAACATGCAGATATGACACAAAAACCAACAGAACCAATTTGTTTACTTACGTGGTTTACCATAGAGAGAAATACTATCCGATAAATTTAAGGTCAAAATTATTATAATTCAGATAACACTTACTGGCCACTTTTTATCCAGGCAATTTTAGTTCCATTATCAGCAAGAGCAAATGCCTTTACTGATCCCTTGAAGTCTTCATTATTTGCTATCTTGCCATCTGAGAATGATAACCCTTCTGGAGTGTGAGCTGAAACAGAAACATATCAAGTTACTTCAAAACCACATTTAATCAAATTTTCTACAGTAATCACAGAGTAACACTTCAAGATATGTATAAAGAACTATGTACTGCTGTTGTTGCCACTACCACCCCCACTACAGCTTCTATAAGTCAATATACAGTTTCCCATGACCAAGAGTCTAAGGAAAAAAGTGTTGCTGCCACCATCCTATCAAGACCCATTAAGAGACATTCAAACAAACAGACAAAAGTAAAGAGAGCTAGGGAGAGGGTCTAGATCAGGCATCCTCATCATAGTATGTGTAGTCAACTGTCCTTCAGTAGATAAGGATAATGCTATCCTTATCAACTCTCTTCAGGAATTACAGGGTAGTGAGATACTCCTGAAGCATCAGCCATGCAAATGCCCTACTAAGAACCCCTTAGGTGAAGAACCACTCTGCTCACTTTCCTTATGATGCAAACACACAAGTCCTCCATCATAACAACTGTCACATGATCAAGTTATATCAATGAACAAGTTAAGAGAACTCTAATGTGCTTATGCCTATGCTGCATCCCTTCCTTGGTGAGGCTGGGGGTGGTCATTGGTTTAACTTGTTAAGGGACACTAGTGGTCCACTGGCACTTATTAAAGGTGGAATGTGAGTATTTTGTCTTCAAGTTCTATAGTACGCATGTAATTTCTTTTGTAAGAGCAGTGCCCAACTTGTGTCCTGATCTATGTGAGCATGACAGCTGCTCTACATATGCTTTTAGGTTTTGATATATGACAGGTTGACTAAGCCACCTTTAACTCTATGACTAACAGCTACACCAAACAGCATATCTACATCTTGGAAGGTACCTGACAAACCTAAAACGATAATCAGGCATTAAAAACTGACACCAATTAAATTAACCTGCCAGCAAAATATTTAGGATATAAAAGAACTTGCAACAAACAATAACTCTGCACAACAACTCTTGCAACAGACAACAACTCTGAGTGCTCAATCACAGTCACATGTGACATCTGTGGTGCACGTGTGACAACAGTACAACCACCCCTCCTGACACTTGATGGTGGGAGAGAATAACATTGTAGAAAGAGGGAACCAAGTGTTAATTATGCCTCAGTCTTGTAACAAATATTGGTTTTCATCTTTATGTCTTTCTTACCCCATGATATGTGAAATTATGCCACAACCAGCTTACAAGTATCACTATAAACACCCTTTAACAGAAAACAAAGTGTATCTCAAAACCAGTTATTGGCATTTATTTTATTGGCAATATTTTCTTGGTTTTCAAGTAACTGTAAATATAAAGGATATCTTTAGAAAGTGGAGAGGAAAACAATTTTTTTCTATTATGAGTAATCATATCCCAGTATTTTCTTGAGAAAACACAAAAATATAATTATAACAATTATCTTTTATCCTATGTTTCAAATATGGATTACAATAACCAAAATCTTCCATAATGAAAAATATATCCATACATAAAGCAGATACATAAAAAGAGACTGTTGAGATATTACAAAGAATTATGATATTTATTCCTGTTTTCAGTGTATAATTTTTCCCCGAATGATCGTATCTCCATGAAACTTGCAGATTTTATATTTTACATGCTCACCAAATTTCATGAGTCTGAAAAAAAATAAATAAAATAAAATAAATAAATAACTTAGTAACTAGCATTGCCTGCCCTTAATAGAACTGGTGATTAGAGCAATGAGAGATATACTTACCAACTATGGGAACTTTCAACTTGAGCTGTGAATCACCCACTGGAATCTGCTGTATCCCCTGGGATGGTGGTTTGCCACTTGCACCTATCGGAAAAAGCAAAAACACAATGAAGCAGAACAAAACCAAGATGAAGGATGGAGAGAAATCACATTCAAGTCACAAATCCTGGATGTCAGTGTGTGTGAGCCACTCATTCATATTTACTTGCATGTATATACATGTACTACCAATTAATCATGTTTTATACAAAATAATTTATAGGTTTTATTATAGTTTAAGCCATTACACACTACGTGGTAATAACCTACCTCATTTTGTTCTTCTCACTATTCACATCATTTCTAATGATTACACTACTTGTCGGAAATTAATAATAACGCCACAATAGGCCTGGGAATGCACAGCGCTCTCAACTTTTTCTAAGTCCACAGGTAAACATAAATGGTGTATTGTTGCCTGAACTTCAGTTGTTAGGTTAGGTTAGGGTTTTATTATAGTTTAAGCCATTACACACTACGTGGTAATAACCTACCTCATTTTGTTCTTCTCACTATTCACATCATTTCTAATGATTACACTACTTGTCGGAAATTAATAATAACGCCGTGGGCCGTGGGTAGAGATTGGGGACATTGGCTTAAACTATAAATTTACCAATTTATACATAGATACATATACAATTCATATTATACCCTAAAATTACTTTTCTGATACAGCACCATCCCATGTGAAAGAGTGTTCATTTCAAGAGTGAAACCTGGTATTACTTTCTGACCACCATACCTATACAAAATTCACTGGTGATCCGATGCTCTTTCAATGTGACCTGATGTACCAGGATCCGCCCACGTCACGTACAACACACTTTCAAATGTAGCCTGCGCCCGTCAGCAGGAAACCACTGTGTGAGTAACCTGCTGCTTTCTCGAAAAAAAAAAAAAAATTACTGACGAGAACCTGTTCTAACATACTGTCAGTCTAATCCGTCCCTTCCTCTCTTTTTTTCTGACTGAAGCTGATGTTCTCTGAGTTCCCATCTGGTTTATTCTTACCTCCAATATCTTTCCAGAAATGTTCCACCGTTTTCACCATTTCTTCTTTCTCTTTATGTGACCTCATGTCGCCCACGTTGCTCCTCTCGCCACCTCTTCTGTTTACATCAACCGTTGTTTTTGATCTTGATCTTGATAGTACAGGTGGCACAGGATCACTCCTGAGCCAGGCCTTTGGATCGGCAACTCCTGTAATAGCGATGCTAGATCTTGGTCTAGATCTTGATATTATTGGTAACTTTTTTTTCTGGGCTGTGGACATTATAACGGCAGCTTCAGTAAAAAATAAATAGATAAATAGAATAATAAATGGAGAACACGTAGATCGGCAGCTGAAAACATTTTGGTAAAAAGAAATATGCACCGATATCTGATTATAAGAGTATTTAATTTTTACAGGTAGGTCTTTTGGTGATTTTGGTGAAACTTTCGCTGTTGTCTTAGACTGGTATTTCCCAAACTTTTTTCAGCTTGTTACCCATTTATCGTCTTGGAGATACGCTCAACATTCTTGACCTTTTCCTAACCTCCAATCCTTCTGCTTATACTGTTACCCTATCTTCTCCGTTGGACTCCTCCGATCACAATCTCATATCTGTATCTTGTCCTATCGCTCCCCTCCCTCTTCAGGATCCCACAAAGTGGAGGTACATCTGGCGCTTTGCCTCTTGGGGGGGGGACCTGAGGAGGTATTAGGCTGCTTTTCCTTGGAATCATAAACATTCCAAACATTCATAATAAACATAATAAACATTCCAAACCTTAGTTTAACACAACCTGTTTTCATGCTATACACGATAGAGAGGTGGCCCACATAAAGGAACATGAGCCTTCCATCACCTGAATCTCATGCGTTTTATATTTCTGCTCGGAATCACGTCAAATATGTTCTCCAATTAGTCAAAAAACTCATTCATTAATAGAAAGTGTCAACATTTTTCAAAATCTAACTCCCCTCGTGACTTCTGGCACTAGCCAAAAACATTTTCAATAACTTTGCTTCTTCATCTTTTCCTCCTTTATTTCAACATGATGGCACCACTGCCATTTCATCTATTTCTAAAGCTGAACTCTTCGCTCAAACCTTTGCTAAAAACTCTACCCTGGATGATTCAGGGCTTGTTCCTCCCTCTCTTACACCTTCTGACTACTTCAGTTATGTTTTCCATGCCGTCGCTGACCTAAACGTGTGGGGGTCATGGTGGTAGTGGGAGGTAAGGTCAGTTTTGGGGTTGTTTGTGGTGGGGATAGTTTTTTGGGGGGATTCGTGGCTTGCGTGTGTGTGTGGGGGAATGGAATTATTTGTGTGTGTGGGGAGTAGGAGGGAATCGATTAACAGGTGAATTAAGAACATTATTAGTGTTGTTTTCGTGGTTAAAGAAAAGATTATTGTCTGTTTCCCTTTTTATTAATGAATTGCATTTTTTCAGTTTGTTATTTTGAGAGAGAAAAGTGAACTTTATGAAGAGTGAGTGAAGGAAGTGTTTGGCGGTGCTGGTGTGTGTACCTGTGGCGGGGTCCAGGGCGACTGTTCACACCGAGGGGGCCCTGGGTACTGGCGCCTGGTGGGGAGCGGTGGTGGCGTGCAGGGAGTTCACTGCTGCCCCAGGGTGCGGGGTGCCTGATGAATCACTACTGCCCTAAGGTGCGGGATGTCTGGTGAGTCACTGCTGCCCCAGGGTGCGCGGTGCCTGGTGAGTCACTGGTGCCTCAGGGTGCGGGGTGCCTGGTGAGTCTCTGCTGTCTTAGGGTGCGGGGTGCCTGGTGAGTCACTGCTGTCTTAGGGTACGGGGTGCCTGGTGAGTCACTGCTCTCCCAGGGTGCGGGATGCCTGGTGAGTCACTGCTGTCCCAGGGTGCGGTGTGCCTGGTGAGTCACTTGCTGTCTTAGGGTGCGGGATGCCTGGTGAGTCACTGCTGTCTCAGGGTGCGGGGTGCCTGGTGGGGAGCGGTGTGGCAGCGGCATGGGCAGGGCCTGGCGCGTTACAGGCCGTTGTAGAGCGGCAGGCAGGTAGGGTGTTGGTGGAAGGCGCCCATGTCCTCCAGCACCGCCCCGGGGCCACAGCGCCAAGGGTCCTGCGTGGCGTCCTGCCAAGCGCGCAGTCTGGCGCGCAGCGTGGCGAGTGCCGCGCCGTAGCGCTTCTTGCCCGCCACATTGCGCTGTTCGTGCGGGTCGCGGCGCAGGTCGTACAGTTGCCAGCGCGGGCGGTGGTAGTACTGGTCCAAGGAAGTGAGCCAGGGCAGTGGGTGTCCATCGCGGGTGCGGTTAAGGATGTCCTGGAAGGCGGGCGCCAGGTACAAGTCCTGGTCCACGGGGAAGGGCATGCGGTAGTACAGGTTGTGGATCAGCTTGAAGGCCGCCGTGCGCACGCCGCGCATGGGGTAGTGCATAGTGGCCTCGTGCGTCTGGTGGCTGGCGAAAACCGCCGCGCCGCCCCCGCGCCGTGCCGCGCGCCGCTCCTGCCGGGCGCCGTCAGGCTTGCCGCGCAGCGTCATTAAGGGCAGCAAGGAGCGGCCTGTTAACGTAACGGGGTCGCCGTGCCGCCAGATGGAGTAGTGGGGATAGGGCACGCCCAACCAGGCCAGCACGGTGGGCGTTAGGTCCAGTAGGGAAGCCAAGGCGGGGGACGTAACGCCCCAGGAGGCTGGGTGGCGCGGCGAGGATACCAGCAGGGGCTCCACCACCCCAGGGTCGTACAGGTTGGTGCGGCCCCCCGCGAAGGGCACGCCGTTGTCCGAGGTGTAGATGACGAGGGTGTCGTTGAGGCGCCCCGCGCGGGCCAATTCCGCCATCACCACTCCCACGCCCTGGTCCAGGCGCGAGATGGTGCGGTACTGCGCCGCCAGGTCGCGCCTCGCCGCGGGTGTGTCCTGGATGAAGAAGGGCACCGCCACGTCCTCGGGGCGGTACTGCTCGGGCGTCCAGTCTGGGATGATGCCCATGCCCGGCGTACCGTCCCCGAAGCGCTCGCAGAAGGCGCCGTACTGGGGGTGCGTGTGGCCGCAGCGGTGTGGGTCATGAAAACCCACGTACAGGAAGAAGGGGCGCGGGTCAGGAGTGGCCAGGAAGCGGCGCACCAGTTGGCGCACGCGGGTGATGTTGCGGCCCACCTGTAGCACGCTCTCCGTCTCCTCCGTGTGGGCGAACTCGAAGGGGAACACGCCCTCGGGCCCCACGTGCTTTTTGCCCACGATGCCCGTGCGTAGGCCGCGCGCCGCCAGGATGCCGGGCAGGCTGCGCACGCCGTCGAAGGAAGAGAAGTGGTGCACGCCCTGATGCAGGCCGTACATGCCGTTCTGGTGCGAGGGCAACCCTGTGAGCAGCGCGGCGCGGGACGGGGAGCAGCTGCTGACGGAGGTGAAGGCGCGGGAGAAGATCGTAGAGCGGTGGGCCAGGGCGTCCAGGTGCGGCGTGCGACACGCCTTGTTACCGTAAGCCTGGGGAAAGAGAGGACGTGACTCAGTGTGTGTGTATGTGTGTATGTGTGTGTGTGTTATCACCCTCATGCCCTCACACCTACCGTTAGCTCCAGCCCCGCATCGTCAGCCACCAACATCAACACATTGCCGCCCTGCGCCGCCGCAGCTACCGTCGCCGCCGCCGCTCCCGCCAAGAGCGTTACCACCTGAAAGGGGGGAGGGGGGATGAGTCAGGGTGTTTACTAGAGAGAGAGAGAGAGAGAGAGAGAGAGAGAGAGAGAGAGAGAGAACTAACATGCCCTCAGCCCAAGACCTTTGCACCGATTATCTCTCTCTCTCTCTCTCTCTCTCTCTCTCTCTCTCTCTCTCTCTCTCTCTCTCTCTCTCTCAACATCAACAGTAGTAGTAGTAGTAGTAGTAGTAGTAGTAGTGCGATAACCAGGCTATGTCATAACTACTACTACTACTACTACTACTACTACTATTACCACTTTATAGCACCACCGCCACTACTATTACTGTCATTACTTACACCACCACCACAACCAACACTACCTTCACACGTCTTAACAGCAAAATCACACACACACACACACACACACACACACACACACCGATATTCAATCACCACCACCACCACCATCAGGCCCTTACCAATATTGCACGCATGTTACTGCTCCCTTGCTGCCTCCTCGCCCGGCAGATTGACACTAACAACGATTAACTGTCCTCTTATCCTCATCCGGTCCCTCTGCCCCGGGCCAGTGTTAAAGCTCTTCTCTCACCACGACTGTCTTCAAAGGCCACAAAGACCATTAGTCAGCTTCTCAGGAGTGATGTTTTCTTACTGATGATTGGTTATTGTTGAAGTATCATTAGAATCATGCAAAAATCCTTGAAAATTCCATTAACTTTCATCCTCCTCAATTCTAGGTTTTGAGACACATAAGGCCCTCCTCACAAGAGGCGGGAATATTTCTTGCGGCGGGGACATCCTGCCAAAGGTCCAGTGGGGCGAGTGTGGATCCCCTGGCAGTGCTACGGCTACACATATCCTCATCCTTTGTAGAGAGGAAGTGGAGGAAGGCGGCCATTGCTTCAATGGAGTTGTGCCTTGCACGTTGACGTTCGCCTTGAGGTTACAGAGTAACAAGACCGGCTGGAGAGCGCGGTGTTTTACTGGCTGGTGCACGGCGAGAGTGGGGCAGAGCAGCTCAGGGAATGTTCAATATTGAGATTGTATCGATACTGCCCCACCCCTCGTCGCGACGTGCGATTTTGCATACCAGTGACACTTGCCTCACCCTACCTGTGCCTAGTGGAAAGATGATTCGGCTTAACTATGCTTACTAAAAAGTTAAACAAACACACACACACACACACACACACACACACACACACACACACACACACACACACACATACAAAGAAGTAATTAATAGTACAGTATGAATATTTTGTACATTTGTATTTTGTATGCATATATTGAACTGTAAATGCATATACATACATACAGACAGACAGTATGGAAGTATGAAAATAGCTGAAACGAGAGAGAGAGAGAGAGAGAGAGAGAGAGAGAGAGAGAGAGAGAGAGAGAGAGAGAGAGAGAGAGAGAGAGAGAGACTCCGCCAGTAATTTCTTCATTGTTACTCGTTCACAGACGGCAAGTTCTGTGACTCCCTCCCTCTCCCTCTCCCTCGCCCTCACAAGATGTCGGTGCAGATAGAAAAAAAAGGCGCTATGAGTGTTCTGCCCTCACGCGCGGCTGGAAAAGAGAGGAAGTGCTGAGGAAAACTGGGCTGACTTGCGGTAAAGTAGATGTGTATTATTACACATCTACATCTATCTCACACACACACACACACACACACACACACACACACACATTGCATAAGCATATGTACAACGAAAGACAAGGCAACACACACACACACACACACACACACACACACACACACACACACACACACACATTGCATAAGCATATGTACAACGAAAGACAAGGCAACACACACACACACACACACACACACACACACACACACACACACACACACACACACACACACACACACACACACACACACACACTGCATAAGCATATGTACAACGAAAGACAAGGCAACACACACACACACACACACACACACACACACACACACACACACACACACACACACACACACACTACATAAGCATCTTTACAACAAAAGACAAGGCAACACACACACACACACACACACACACACACACACACACACACTGCATAAGCATCTGTACAACGTAAGACAAGGCAACAAGCACACACACACACACACACACACACACACACACACACACACACACACACACACTGCATAAGCATCTGTACAACGTAAGACAAGGCAACACACACACACACACACACACACACTGCATCACCATCTGTACAACGAAAGATAAGGCAACACACACACACACACACACACACACACACACACACACACACACACACACACACACACTGCATCACCATCTGTACAACGAAAGATAAGGCAACACACACACACACACACACACACACACACACACTGCATCACCATCTGTACAACGAAAAATAAGGCAACACACACACACACACACACACACACACACACACACACACACACATACACACACACACACACACACACACACACACACACACACACACCTTGAAATACCTTGAAAAAACACTGAATATTTACTGAGAGGGACTGAAAGGGAGTTACGGAAGGTACCACTCTGATAACATCACGGCCGGTGGGGGGGCTTGTGACGTCACAGAGGGGGGTTGATGACGTCACAGGGACCGTTATTTACGTACGTACGTATTTCATTTTGAAAATGACCCCTCTAAAAAACGCAGCTAGACAGGAATGCTATATAAATTCAGCCTTGCCACATTTTTTAACTAATGCCACAAATAACAACACATTTCAAAACGCAGTAGTATTAAAGATATTTAAAAAGAAGTATCTGGAAACTGTTGGAATCTTCACCCCATTTAAAATCGTTCAAATGTTCACCCATTCTGGCTTAAACATAACGGAAAACACTTTAAAAAATCTGAACTATTTTCTAAAACTATTTAAAGTGAGCTACAAGCACAAATAAAAAATCTACCGAAAAAAAATTCAATATTATTGGAAGTTGAACACGAATAAAAACAAATTTACGGTGCACGCATTTCACTGAGCGGGACGGCAACACACTTGAAAAAACACCAACTATTTTTTAAAACCAATAAGAACCTAATATAGGCTGAAATAAAAAATCTAGTTTTGGGACCGTAAAAAAATACGCCGAAAACGGCCCCCTTATTTACACAAAAACAACGCCAAAATCACCACTTTTCACGCAACACACGCGCTCAAATAACTTAAAAAAACAACCAAATATTTTTACAAACCATAAAATCTTAGCTACAAGCCGAAATAAAATACTTAGGAAATAAAAAAAAATAATATTGGAACTGGAGGGGGCCGGGGAGCCTTATCCAAGATGGCGGTGGGGGCCAGTGGAGGGGACGACCAACCCTTCTCACTCATTTAAACCCTCGCCAAACTTAAATTAAGTAATGGCAGGTATATCTAACGAGCGGATATTAAAGCTAGGTCATGTGGCTCCGCTTTGCGACAGTATTGGTTTAAAACACTCACAGATAAGATAGATAATGGCTGATAAATAGAGATGACCCAGATTGTTTACATTTTCATTAAGTTAAATTTTACGGTTTTTAGCAAAATATGAGGCTGACACAGGGATATATTGTGCTGGAGGTTAGATGAGATGCGTTAAAATGAGTTAAAACCGTGGATTGTTCAGTTATTCATTAAAAAGTTACGTTAAGTTACCTAAATTTATTCTAACACTTCCTAACCTTACCTTCCCTGTGGTGGTGATGGTGGTGGTGCCTCCTTGTCACTATGGCTGGCTGTCTAGCACCTTCTCACAGCCAAACTTTTCTTAATTTTGCTTGTTTTCACCCACTGCTGCCTTCGGGTGTCCACTGCTAGAGACCACGCCTTCCTCATTTCCAACTAAAGAAGGTTTAACTCATGGGTAAGCCTTGGCAGCCACTGTGTAGGCGTGGTTACACACAAAAAAAAAAAAAAAAAAAAAAAAAAAAAAAATTCTGTCAGGCTGGGAGTTGAAGCAGACGCGTACAAACACCACCCATAGACGCTACACACTGACTGGTTCAAGTGTCAGGCAGCAGCAATTTTTCACTCTTTCCAACGAGCCGCCATTTACTTTTTTCTTTTTCTTTTTTTTCTTTTTTGTTATATATTTGTTCATCCGTTATTTATTGAGGCACTTATTTATTTACTTGTTTACTTTCAAAACTCACAATTACATTTGCGTTAATAACCTGATTCCTGATCCATTCTTATTACAGTAATCTAAACACTAATTCTTCATAATTTATTTTATTAAGCCTAAATCCATTATATATGTTATCATCTAACGTAAATGCCTCAAAATTTATTATTCATTTACTATCAGAAGGAATTTTTATTCTCTATATTTTATACTTTCAAAGTTCAAAGTTCACTGTTGCCAACTCTTGTATGTATAAGCTTCATGAGGCCATTACACCATGTTCTATGAATCTGCTGCCTCGAATCCCTGGAGGGGAAGTGGGTGCACACCTCACTACCTGTCCACCTCCCTAGAGTTAACCAATATCTTCACTCCTTCATCTCCTATTCTGTCCACCTTCCCAATGCAAGAGTCAACCAGTATATTAATTCTTTCACCACTATTCTGGCCACCTCCCCAATGCAAGAGTCAACCAGTATATTCACTCTTTCACCATTATTCTGTCCACCTCTCCAATGCAAGAGTCAACCAGTATATTCATTCTTTCACCACTATTCTGTCCACCTCCCAATGCAAGAGTCAACCAGTATATTCACTCTTTCACCAATATTCTGCCCACCTCCCCAATGCAAGAGTCAACCAGTATATTCATTCTTTCACCACTATTCTGTCCACCTCTCCAATGTAAGAGTCAACCAGTATATTCACTCTTTCACTAATATTCTGCCCACCTCCCCAATGCAAGAGTCAACCAGTATATTCATTCTTTCACCACTATTCTGTCCACCTCCCCAATGTCAGAGTCAACCAGTATATTCACTCTTTCACCATTATTCTGTCCACCTCCCCAATGTAAGAGTCAACCAGTATATTCACTCTTTCACCATCTATTCCATCAACCTCCCTAATCACTGTCTATCTGCCTGTGGTACATAAGCATGTACAAAAGAGTATTTCTAAGATAAGGGTGTAATAGGCTAACCTAACACACACACAATTGGTTCTAGTTCAAATTAATTTACTGTCTAACAATCTGTCTGTGATATATATGCACAGCTAAGAGCTTGTATATAGACTATGCTAACCTAACCTAACACACATACAATAAAATAAACAAATGTCATATGATACATTTTTTATTTACAGATAAAGTATATTTACAACACTACACAATGAAAAACATGAATACGATGGCTCAATCTATATATACATGGACTCTTGCAACCAAAACATCATGATATTTCCTACACAAATGACGGTGCAGAAAACAAATGAAAAGAGTAATGCATGACATGATAATAATAATAAATTAATAAATAGAATAAAATAAATGAGACAAAAATAAATAAGAAAATAATAAAAACATCAAAAACAATAAAAAATAAAAAATAATAATTCACAAAGGGACATTAAGGTGGTGGTGGATATGTTCAATGATATAACCAATGCAGTGGAATATGTACATGATAATCATCTTATGCATCGCGATCTTAAGGTGAGCCATGGGGTGTGTGTTGGTAGTGTTGTAGGTGGTTACAATTGATCGTTTATTTATTTATTTATTTATTTATCTATTCATTTTATTTATTTATTTTTTTTCTTTTTGTGTGTGTGTTGTGAGTGACTGATTTTTCTTTCTTTTTTTTTTGTTTTGGTTTTATATTTGTTTTTTTTGGTTGATATAGTTGTTTCATTCTCTTTCTTTCCCTCCCTCTCCCTCCTTCCCTGCCTCCATTACAAACTCCTCTCCTCCTGTCCTTCCCACAGGCTTGCAATATCTTTCTCTCTCCTTATCTCTGTAACTAATTTCTCTCTCTCTCTCTCTCTCTCTCTCTCTCTCTCTCTCTCTCTCTCTCTCTCTCTCTCTTGCAGCCCTCCAACATTTTCTTCTCCTTGGAGGGCAAAGTGAAGGTGGGTGACTTCGGCCTGGTCACCACCATCGCGGAGGAGGAGCAGCAGGCCGCCTACACGCCTGCCACACACCTGCAGAGGTTCCCCACTGAACGCACGCATACTCATTGTGTTGGGACTCGCCTCTACATGAGTCCAGAGCAGGTATGTGGTGCTAGTCTAAGCTAACCTGCATTAACCTAAACTAACCTGACCAAATCTAAACTAACCTAACTAAACTTAAATTACCCTAACCAAACCTAACCTAACCTGATCTAACCAAACCTAAACTAGACTAACTTCAGCCTAAACTGACTTAAACCAAATCAAAATTAACCTAAGAATATGTAAACTAACCTAACTTAACCTAACCTAACCTATTCTAACTAACTTAAACCAAAACAGATCTAAACCAAGTGAAAATTAACCTAAGAATATGTAAACTAACGTAACCACACCACACACAGTCACCTCTCTTGTCATTGTCAGGTGAGTGGGCAGGTGTATGGCAAGCTCTCTCTGAAGCCTGGACACAATCTGCCCCCTTCTGAGGCCGCTGGGCCAGATATATGACCCCGGGTGACCCGTTCCCCTACAGAGGTCCCTCTGTGTCTTATCTACCCTACGTGCCATGTCATCAACTTTACCGCGTAAACACAACCCTCACTACCTCTCTACAGCTAAGCTAGTTCCTCCCACACAACTTCACTACTGCAATTAACTACTATAATGAATGCAGTTTCCTTAGTTTCTACTCTTTCCTTAATGTTACACATGCTTCGTATTAGTCTCTCGTCACCAGCCTCACAGGACCTCATGGGACGACACAGCTGGCGACTACACTATTGTTAGCTGCAGCAAACTTTACCAACTTTCCCTTACCTTAACACACACCCTGCCCCGCAGAGCTCCCTCCTCAAGCTGATGCTGTCCCAGGACCCAGCGTGCCGTCCCAACACACACGGTCTGAGAGCCCGGCGGCCGCTGTGTCCCCTGCAGGGCCACAGCGTGGAGGACATCTTGCCAGAGGACCACTTCTGCCTGTCCCGCCAACGCTCCCACTTCACCGCCTCCTCCTCTTCCACTACATCACTCTCCGCCTCCTCCACCACCTCCACTTGATGAAGTATTCCTCCATGAGTTGTGTCAAGTGATTGTAATTACAGTAAAATCCCTCTCATCCGGTATTCGAGTATCCGGCAGCTTCAAGTATCCGGCACATTTTTCCCCAAGCCTTAAAATCAATAAAAAATCAATGTGTACTCATAAAATCGATTAAAATTCCCGCGCGAGGCATACTTTGTCCCCTTGCCATCAGAGCGCACTGCTTCCCGCCATCCGCGGCCCACTGCATTGTGTTTACTCAGTGACTCAGTCCTGCATGTGCACTGTTTATCGCCTGATGCCTTCATCATCCCTAAAGTTGTAGAAAAGAGGAAGCATGTTGTGCTTACATTTAAGCAGCTGATCAGATCATCTGCTGATTAAGATCAGCTTATCTTTGTTATGGTAAGATGCGTGAGTGTAGGGTGTTGATTGTGGACATAATTTCACTTCTATTCAATTATCCAGCAATATTCAAGTATCCGGCATGTCAGCAGTCCCGTTGATGCCGGATAAGAGGGATTTTACTGTATCATTCTTTTTTATCCTTCATTTATTTTTACCTCTTCCTCCTCCTCCTGCTCCTCCTCTTCCTCCACTTGATTGAACATTCCTCTTGCGTGTGTCTGTGTGTGTGTGTGTGTGTGTGTTTTTAATTAGTAGTATTATGAGTGTAAATAATGTTAAGGTGATGTGTCTTTGGGGGGAGAGGCAGGGGAATGTATTGTGAAGTAATGAGTGATGCTATTCCAGATACAGCTGTGATATTAATGGGTTCTGGACACACACACACACACACACACCTAGGTAACTACAACTAGGTAAATAAACACACACACACACACACACACACACACACACACACACACTAGGGATAGGCCAGCATTTCTACATTAATTTCACTCATAAACAATTTTAAATAACATGAGACATCTAATATAAACAACGGCAGTAACATCACTTAACATTGTAATTCATTATCTACATTTACACTTCTAATATAACTTCCTCCCTACAAAAATCTAACATGACAACTTCTCGTGTGAATTATATTGTAGGTTGAATAAAAGTGGAGGTACTGTTTAGCTCTTGCACTAGTGGGGTGGACAGAATAGGAGAGGATTCTTAAAAGTTTGGCATTGTTAGCTTGAAAGATTATACTTGAAAGATTATTACATGTTGAAAGGACTGAATAGGGATGAAAATATATAGAAAGTCTTGTGAAGATACTGGTTAACTCTCGTACTAGTGAGGTAGACAGAATAGGAGGGCATTCTAAGAAGTTTGGCAGTGTTAGTTTGAAAGGCGATACTTAAAAAGACTTATTACATATTTAAAGGACAGAATAGGGGTGAAAATAAATTAGAATAAGTAGAAAGTCTTGTTATCAGGGGGATATGAGAAAAATTTTGGCAGTGTTACTTTAAAAGTCGATACTTAAAAAGATTACTACATGTTTAAAGTAACCGGTGATACTTAAAAAGATTACTACACACTTAAAGAACAGAATAAGGATGTGAATAAGTGAAAATAAGCAGAAAGTCTTGTTATCAGAGGGGACATGAGGAAAAGTTTGGCAGTTTAAGTTTTAAAGAAGCATTAACGCTTAAAACAAAACGACAGAACAGTGAAGATAAGTGAGAAGCCTTTTAATAAGAAGAGATTCTATAAAATTTACCAGTATTAGTTTAAAAGGTCATAAAAGATTACTATATACTAAAAGACAACATTAGACCTATATCCATCACACAATGGCAAAACAGGTACAAACAACACGAGATCTTCAGGTCCCAATGAGTGTTTGTATTTGTGGTGGTAACACTGCACGCCAAACACACCTCATATGTGATTTACAGTGCCTGAAGCACAATCTGTGCACTATGCAAGGACACATTTAAATAAACAAAGTTAGCAAATATTTAATTTCAAATAATTTTACAAATACAGATAATGAACTAACCTCCATTTGACTAGAGATCCCTTTTCAGATGCCTAACAAATTATCACACACCTTTAAGTTCACTTCACTTTATATCATAGCACTGAAAACATTTTGAATAGCTATATTTTTGCAGAAGAAATTTCTCAAGCTATCTTAATCAATAACAGCACACATCTGAATACTGCCAATAGGTACAGTATTTGCATTTCTTTGTATCACATCTTTGTCTTCTCAAAAGTAACAATATATTTAACACTAAGTTATTATCATCACTCCCTTTACTATTTCAATATATGATGGCCACTTAGATCCCTCTCAACACATTTCTGCACTCTGGAGTCAAGAGTTTCTCAGGCTGCATCTCTCCAGTGTCACAGCTGGTTGGCAGCGCAGTGCTAAACAAATGACCACTGAAGGAAGGTTACTTACTTAATCCTTGCTTACAACATTCACAGCCTCAGTAAGACATGAGAGGAAAAGAAGAGCTGGCCCTTTAATATGAGAAAGAATATTATGGAGATAAGAGGAGGAAGAAAGAGCTAGGAAGAGTGGGAGGAATATGAAATTGAGAAAGGAGACAAAAGAAAAAATTATAGAAAGATTGGCAAAAGTGCATCATGGAAGAAGACATAAGGGATAAAAGACTAAAATACTGGCACTCGAAGGTGAATATTGGAAGGAAGATGGAGAATGGCAGCATTACAGAAAAAAATGAAGATCAAGAAAATGGAAAAAAATGGAGAAGTTAGAATATATATATATATATATATATATATATATATATATATATATATATATATATATATATATATATATATATATATATATATATATATGAGGAATATATAGTTAGTTCCCATTACCAGGGCCAACACGGGTCATCACAGAAGCGCAGCCATGCCCCAAGATATCCCTCATTGACCTGCATGAGGCTGGTGTAGGTGGTCAGCTGCAAGAGGACACGAGAGGAATGCTTATACTAAGGTCTGGATCTCATTCTATAAATCTATCTTTTTATTTACTATCTATTATTTACAAATACAAAGATGCAATATGTAGTCACAAACATACCACAAAGTTTTTTTTTTTTCCCCCTTTATCCCATTTGAAAAACCTAACAAAACAGTGTTTAAGACAAGGAAAACTCAAGGCACAACCAAAGAAGTGGGTGGCTTGACTTCTACTGTTAACTTCAAATTCAAGTAAGCTTAAGTTGCAAAAATATGAGCTTCACAGAGTTTTCAAACTATTTTGGTATGTAACACTTTCATAAGTAGAAAGAAATTTCTATATGCTCAATGACACATAATCAGAAAAAAATACATCAGAAACTCAATTTGGTACTATAAAAATACAATGAAGTCAGAAGAAACACTTCACACATACCTTGTTCATCACAGGCCGTGTAGAGAGCACATTGTAGAGGAGAGAGAGCGAAGCATTGCCTTGTCCTGCCCCATTCAGGCATTTCAAAGCTGGGGAGCGGCGATCATCATAGAAAGGAGGTTCATTCCACTGGTCATAGTTGGTTTCCACCAGGAACCACGAGCCTGATCCTGACACCTTGCTGCCCAGGTCATCAACGCGGAAGTTGTCACGCCAGCGGGTTATGATGCTTCCCTGATGACATGGAGATGTAGTGTGTTTCAAGACTTCAAACATTTGTATTTTGTTTGTATTCTTTATCTTAATCTTTCATATGATGTTCAAAGATAGTTTTTAACTTATAATTATTATTATTATTATTTTTTTGTTTCATTAGCTGATTTTCAACAGGCAAATAACTTTTCTTTTAAACTGTACACCTATTTATACCATTTAATTAAACTGTATGTAAATTTGTTTTTTTTGGTGTATGTGTGTGTGACCTAGTAGTGACATTATGCTACACAAAGTATTCATACAAAGCTGTCTTTAACTGACACCACACCAAGGAGAGAGAGAGAGAGAGAGAGAGAGAGAGAGAGAGAGAGAGAGAGAGAGAGAGAGAGAGAGAGAGAGAGAGAGAGAGAGAGAGAGAGAGAGAGAGAGAGAGAGAGAGAGAGAGAGAGAGAGAGAGAGAGAGAGAGAGAGATAAGCTGACAGACTGGTAGCATCACTCTCCACTAATGATTCCCGCTACAAACACCATCCACCTTCTGATGGAAAGACACCTGACCACACCCCTCACCTCCCCATGCTGTGCCCCACCCAGAATGAAATAGACGGGTGCCAGCAGGCGAGTGTGAGAGAGGGTGTGCTTGGCTGTCTCATACGAGTCTGCGTGCTCCATCACCTCCCTTGTTATGAAGGCAATCCATCTGTGGGAAGATTGAAATATTGGGCATAATGGATGGTCAGTGTGTGGATTATGAAGTAATGTTGATTTGGTTGTTGATTTGAGGCTTTGTGAACAGCTATCCATCTATTCTATACCCAGACAATAATTAACATCAATAATGAAGACAGACAACAATAATTTTTGCTCTACTTATTTCTGCTTTTTTCTGCTAACTCATTTAATTTATATTTCATTGATATTTCATATGCTGTTAGGTCCTTTTTGCCTCAAACCTGCTTTTTTAATGTGGTAAGTGAGTTAGGACAGGGAGAGGAAGGTGCAGTGAAGGTGCAGGTGCAGCTCAATGCCTCAAAACTCAATTCCTCCATCTATCAACTCAACACAACCTCTCAGATAACTATTGCCTCTTCTTCAATGACATTCAACTGTCCCCCTCTTCTACACTGAACATCCTCGGTCTGTCTTTAATAATTTCAAAAGGAAACTTTAGATCTCATCTCTAGCTAAAAACAGCTTCTATGGAGTTAGGCATTCTGAGTTGTCTCTGCCAGTTTTTCTTACCCCTTCAACTGCTAACTCTGTACAGGGGCCTTATCCATCCATGTATGGGATACATTTCACATTTAGTGGGGGAGGTTCTACTCATACTGCTCTTCTAGACAGGGTGGAATAAAAAATATTTTGTATCAAATCCTCTTCTCTGATTGTCTTCAGCCTCTTTCTCATCCATCGCAATGATGTATCTCTAGTTATCTTGTACTGCTGTTTTCACACTAACTGATCTTCTGATCTTGCTTACTGCATGCCTCCCTTTCTCCCATGGCCTTGCTGCACAAGACTTTCTACTTAGTCTCACCCCTATTATGTCCATCTTTCTAATGCAAGTTAACCAATATTTTCAATCATTCATCCCTTTTTCTGGTAAACCCTGGAACTCCCTGCCTGCTTCTGTATTTCCTCCTTCCTGTGACTTGAACTCTTTCAAGAGGGATTTCAAGGCACTTAACAATCAATTTTTGATGACTGCTTTTGATTTTGTTTGCAGACTGGTGCCTCAGTGTCACGTCAAGCTGAGATGGGTGATACAAGACCAATGAGGAAGGCAAATGGAGTGAGGATTGTGGAGGGACTGAGAAAAGGGGAATAGGAGAGGTAAATGTGGAAAATATCAATAATCACATTTTATCAGTGGCTACAAACCACTTTGCCAAGACACAGATCATGTCATGTTCTGGTATGAACTACAGGGGTAAGGGCAGGTAGTCAGACCCACTGAAGGGTAGTTAGTACTTTAAACAGTGAAGGAAAAGAGTAAACACTATTTAAGTAATATTATTTGACTTCTGAAAGAGGTTCTATTACTGCCTTTACCTGACACAAGGATGAAAGAATGAGAAAAGTCTTTTCTATAACTTACTTTTGCTTGTGGTCCTTAAGCAGCACCCACTCAAGTAAGCCCACATATCCCCCATCAAGGGAAAAGCGCTCATCCAAGCTGAAGGTGAACTTGTCCTGTTGGGGAGGGATGGGCAGAGATGAGAGATTAGGGTGTAGATGATCAGTTGTAAGATGAGTAACAAATAAGAGGGGAGGGAGAGGAAGATGGCAGGTTGGAGCAGGGAAGGGATAAAGTAAGGAAAAGGTAAAAGTGGGAGAAGATGGTAGTGAGATGGACGAGAAGAAAAGTGTCCATTAACAAAAAGGATAAGTGAAGAAATATAAAAATGAGAAAAGAAGAGATAGGAGGATGAAAAGAAATTGAAACATAGAGACAGGGTGCAGGAAAAACAAAGAGTTATTGTAACGAATGATCTAGGTGTGGAATATTTGGAGTCGAATTTCACACAACTATATGCACAAGTATACACACACACAACTTCTGTTTCTCTCAATATACACAATCTCCATCACTCACTCCCACCCCTACTCCATCTCCCCACCATTCTCTTCCCATTCTACAACTCTCCATTTATTGTTCCACTACTAAAAGTATCCTAAGCAACAACCTTCAACTTCACCACCTGACTTATCTCCACATCCACTGAAGAAGTAGAAAGACTGAAACAGGAAGATGGATGAGTGTGAATGGAGGTAGAGATGCAAGAACAGGTGAAAAGACAAAACATACATCATGATCCTCGCCATTCTTCCCTTGCAGCAGTATTCCTCCTCCTCCCTGAACACCTCCAACTCACCTTCTTCACAGCAGTCAGCACCCCAACATAACCAGCATAACTGATGGACTGGTACAGAACCTCACCACTGCGCTGCCACTCCAACTGCACCACCATAGGCTTCAGCAGCTCAGCCACTTGCCATGTGTGTTCTTTGGGGTTCCATCTGAAATATCCACATCAGGTAATTATGGAACACTGACAAAATATGGTAAGTAAGATTATACACAAGGCCCATGATTTAAATTCAAGCATATGTGGTAACAATTTGAGTTTGGTAATATGATTATCTCCTTTCACAATGCAGCCTCATTTATCTGGCGACAAATAAGTACTGGGGGCAAGCTAAATAACTGTGACTTTGCAGAAGCAGATAGTTAACGATCCTGTGACATGCAAGACAAGAAGTACGCTTGCCCTGTTTCATCTCCATATATCCTAGTATCCAACTTTTGAGTCATGAATATTTCTCGCACAGACCACTTTCTCATCCAGATTATTCCAGACTTTTAAGCTTCTATGAGGAAGACTGTGCTTCTTAATGTCTCTCCTACAGTTGGTCCTCTTCAGCCTTCTTCTATGTCTTCCTTGTGTCCCTGTTATCCCACACAAACAGATGCTCTCTATCTAGATGCTCCATTCCCTTCACCACTCTAGACACTAAAATTAAGCCTTCTCTCTCCCTCCTCATTTCTAAGATTGGAAGCTGAAGCCTTGATAGTCTCTTTTTACATGGCAGAAAGCTTTTTATGTAAGAGAGCCATTGACCAAGGGTAATAGAAATTTGAAAAAGAAAGACCCACTTGAGTGCCAGTTCCCAAAGAGACGTCAAATGGGATAATCAAATATTGGAGGATAAGTGCTTTGAAACCTCCCTATTGAAAGAGTTCAAGTCATAGGAAGGTGGAAATACAGGAGCAGGCAGGGAGTTCCAGAGTTTACCAGAGAAAAGGATGAATGATTGAGAATACTGGTTAACTCTTGCATTAGAGAGATGAACAGAATACTGGGTGAGTGAAAGTAGAAAGTCTGGTGCAGCAAGACCATGGGAGAAGGGGAGGCATGCAGTTAGCAAGGTCATAAGAGCAATTACTGTGAAAATAGTGGTAGGAAACAGCATGAGATGCAACACTGTAGCAATGAGAGAGGCTGAAGACAGTCAGTTACAGGAGAGGAGTTGATAAGATGAAATGCTTTTCATTCCACCCTGTCTAAAAGAGCAGTATGAGTGAACTCCCTAATACATATGAAGCATACTCCAAACATGGACAGATAAGGCCCCAGTACAGAGTTAGTAGAGCCAATACACAAAACAAAGCACCAACCCTAGAAAGAGGCCAAAATCCAGGTTACGCCCATGGTAGAGGCGGCCAGTGCTGTCCTGTACAATGATGGAGGTGCAGAATGTGAACACCTCGTAGAAGATATTGTACAGTGTTACCTCAGATAGTGGTAGGCCTGAGACCCGGCTGATGCCCACCATCTCTTCATGGTAGGGTGACGGCAGCGTGGTGGACAACTGAAAGACAGTGGTAATGAGTGGCTATGGATTAGTGATGAGTGCTGAGGATACATGATTCTAAAATTAGAATAATATTATGGTGTAGCCAGATATGAAGGAAGTAATGATGAGTAACATCCTCCTTGCAGCCGTACCAAATGCTTACTTCTGTCACTGGCAAATTCACTTTCTACACATACCACTATTCATGTAAGGTTTGTCACTTTATGCATGACAGAATTGTGATGAGGATTTGCCAATTACCTGGTATATACATAGGCATGACAGTTTCAGTGAGATACTCTGTCCTCAGTCTGTCCTGCAGCCTACTTATTTGACATTTTTTTTTTTTTTTTGTGCTTACAAATAAAGTAAAACTTTGGTCCATGACATCAAATGAAAACCCTGTAGTCAGTCGTCAGCCACTAACAGTGTCAGGGGTATGACAACACTGCTCAGTCACATCAAAATATTCTCCCTGAGAAACTAGCATGAGGCACAATGAATGCATGCCAGATACACCTCAGGCCAAAAATAATGTCTCAGATTTCAGTAACTTTCATTCCTTACACAATTTAGACCAAATTAACAAGTAAATCAAGTTACATTTGTAATCTATAAGAAAAAATCATCCTTACAACTTTCTGAATAAGTGCTGCAATTTTCACTCATGATTTTTCAAGGAATGGTATTACCCCCTTTCTCATTGTCATTATATTGAAATCAGTGATGAAATTCTATTTTTGTAGTTTATACTTTCATCTGGTAGTATTTTATTCATCGTCCTATGTAGGCAACTATTTGAGGTGAAGGTTCAAAAGCAAAATATTGTATGAATTACAAATTTAGAGGGCATCACAGGACTGCCATCTTGATCAGACCTGGCATTGTTTTTAAGACAGCTCCAGAACCAACCAACCAATTGCTTCAAAATCTATGATGAGACACTGCCTCTGGTCAAAGCTGTACAGTGTGATGAACAGTGTGATTCAACTATAATGGTGGCAGTATAGCGACAGCAATAACACACTGTCCTGTCTGAGATGTTCACTCTTCCTTACCTCCTCCAGATGATCGATGACTATTTGAAAGACCCGATCTCCCAACACCAATCTTGTCAGGTTCTTCACATGACCCACCAGTGCCACCATCTGTAACATCACTGCAAGCATTAGCATCACTATCATTACCTGCCACCACTGTCTACATTACCACTGACATATGTAATACTATAAACATCCATAAATTACCATTCTATAAATCAGAAAATGAAGATCAGATTATTGGTAAGCTCCTTTTTGACAACAGTAACATTGAAACAACAAAATAAATACTTGGAAGAAAAGAGAGATAAAGTACAAGGAAAATTAAGTGATATTTAAGAGAAACAAGAGAACAAGAGAAGAGATCAGATTGCACGAAGAAACTAAAAAAAACCCAAATCAGGTAAATGTCACTGCAAAGGCTTAACTTCCTGACCTTCAACCGGAATCAACACCAGCACCCCTCTTAACACCATGTCTTCAGAGCAAGGTGCAAAGTGAGGCTCTAGAGGGAAGTTGATAAAATTGGAGACCCTGTGCCAGCAGGAGGGGTTTTTAAGAGTTTGTACAATATTTCACACAAGTTGGAATTCAAGACTGAGCCATCTTATGCCAATTTATGTTAGTTTAACTGTACCACTGTCACCACCATACTACCATTGCCATTATTCCTTTACACTATTTAGATTTTTACGGGAATGAAGACAGGATAAATTAGGGAGGACACAAACAAGCACACAGGAAAGTAACAATACACACATTCATCAACAATAACCATAACACATATTGCAAAGATATTAAAATGAAGTAGAAGATGAAGAGCAACAGCAACAACAGCAGAAGAAGAAGAAGAAAAGAAGAAAGAAAAAAGAAAGGAAGGAGGACAAGGAAAGAAAAAGAAATACAAAAACTAATTGATATGACAATGGGATCATATAGTGCTGAAGAAAAAGGAGGAAGCAAACCATAATTACAAATATTAATGAGGTACATCCTAAATTCTAAACTTGCCTGTTCCTTCTTGTCAGTGATGAGTTGTGTCCACCTGTCTTCTGGTGCAAGGTCCAAATTGATGGTGTACTGGGGGACTGCATTGCTGGGGAACAACACAAGGGAAATATCAGAAATGGTTAAGAAAAGACAGACCTTACATGTCACAGAGAAGGAGATAAAGAGAGAGTTAGAGGGAATTCATGGAGAGAGAGAGAGAGAGAGAGAGAGAGAGAGAGAGAGAGAGAGAGAGAGAGAGAGAGAGAGAGAGAGAGAGAGAGAGAGAGAGAGAGAGAGAGAGAGAGAGAGAGAGAGAGAGAGAGAGAGAGAGAGAGAGAGAGAGACAGACAGACAGACAGACAGACAGACAGACAGACAGACAGACAGACAGACAGACAGACAGACAGAGAGAGAGAGAGAGAGAGAGAGAGAGAGAGAGAGAGAGAGAGAGAGAGAGAGAGAGAGAGAGAGAGAGAGAGAGAGAGAGAGAGAGAGAGAGAGAGAGAGAGAAATCTGGTAACAGTGGAGAAGACAAAAAAAAATGTAGGAAAGAGGATGATTGGAGAAGTGAAAATAAGTCTTGGATATAAGAGAGAATTTAAGAAGTAAGAAATACAACTTTATACGGTAATAAAAAGGTAATCTTTTGCCAAGCCTTTTAATTCTACTAATGACTAGATGGCAGGGAGTCAGGTGAGAGGACCTGATATTTCTGGACGACAACTGATACCTTGTATTCCAAAGTATTCACAAAATATTCAGATCTTACCTTTTATTTGGGGGAAAAGCATTTTCTTCACAGCCCAAGAACTGCAATGAAGAAGTGATTATTTACCTTGATGAGTGAAGGGCAAGACAGATCCTATAGTCATGCATGAGATGTTAGTTACCTGGTTATTGTAAGTTAAAATTCAAATAAACAAACATGTTCCGTCACCGAAGATACAGAACAAATGCACAAATAGAAAATAAACAGTAACTGAAATCCAGGTCCCTTCATCTGCCATGAGAGCAGTGTGCACCAGTAAGGACAAGGAAGGTTACAGTGGTCAATGCCTGTACACACTTACTGGTGTTCCATATAAGGGTCTGAGTCATTGTCCAAATTTGTTATGTTACATTAGATTTTGTGTGGATAAATGTGAAGGACAACTGCATGCACTGATGGCATTAATCCCATGATAACATTGAACTTACTAAGGTCTTATACACTACACCTGTCTAGTTTCATTTGTGGATTACAAAAAAAAAAAACAAAAAAAACATAAAGGTACTGCAGAGAGGGCTATTACAGATAAGGGCATTTCTAAACTAAATCTAACACCAATAACAGTGTTCTCTCTTTAATCCAACTGCCTCCCAACTGTGGCCTTCAAGTATAATTATTGCTATGGTGGGGGCATTGCTAGGTACAACAGTACTGTGAGGCATGGGGTTACGTCTGTTGGCCCTCATTTTCCTGGCCACATGCAGTGAGTGAGGCATGGGACGGCGCCAGACTTCTGTGTCCCATACTTTGCAGGTAACAGAGAGAGGTAAGCAGGTGACTATGACAGTCAGTTGGCCCTGAGACATAAGAAAGGGCAGATGTGGAGCAGAACAGCAGCGGCAACTGCAGATGGGTACCTGGACGTGTGGCAGCCTGTGCCAGGTGCTGTGGAAGCCAGAGGGAGGAAAACTGCGGAGGGTAGATATCATAGCTGGACATGGAATCTCCCTGCTGCTGGAGCCTCAGTGAGGTGTCTGCTGTGTACCTGAGGGCTGATCTGGGGAGGGACTGTGTGAAGAAAGACATCCTGTGCTTGTGAGGCATACCAGCTGCTGGGAAATGCAGCAGAGAGAATCTTCACCACATCCAGCTACTGCTGCTGTGTGATGCTCAGAGACATGTCTTGTGATTCTGGCCTGGGTTCACCTCATGTGTGTTCACCTGAGTGACTCTGCCTGGAGTGTGTGTGGGCAATGTTTGCTGCACTTAACACTCAGTGCTCTGCCTGGTGTGAGTATTTTGAGCCTGTAGTGTCTTGCAAGACACAAGATAACTGTGCCCTGTTCTCTAGTGAGGAAATATATGCCTGTGCTGTGCATATAGTCTTTGCATGTCCTTCTTGCCTTGCACTTCACTACTATGCTGGTCCCTGTGAGTTGCTTCCACCTGCCTGGTGACAGCGCAAGCGCTGTTCCAACTACTCCTCCGTGTGAGTTGTTGCTGTCTAGTGGCTGATCAGTTGTGGGTAGCAGTGTAATTGGTTGGTGCCACAACACTAAAAACACAGCCATCATGCCCTGCCTTGGGACATTATGGAAACACTGAAAAATTGATCTGAAGGTTGGACAAGCTGCCTGTGAGAGGCTTTCCCTGGGGACTAAACCTCTGTCAGGACATTCAAAGAAATAAAAACACAAAAACTTCATTGATCAGGCCAAGATGTTCAACAAGACCTGGGTGGATTTTTCTGTTGGCCTTGACTGTCCTGTCACTACACAACGAAAGTAAAATGTGAGAGCCTAGTAAGGTCAATACAATCATGAGATCAAAGGACCAAATGTAGTGTTACTTCTTATTTACTGAAGTAAAAAAAAAAAAAAGTTCAGCACAGACACTCTCTTGCTTCTTTAGAGCTGCGGATCACAATGACAAATACAAGATGTACACAATGTAATTTCTATGAACTTTCTACCTAACCTTACAGTCTAATGCAAAGACAAAGCTCCATCCTTCACTTCATCCACCACTCTTCAATTCCCGGCCTTAACTAACAATAGCCGAGGTTTCTTCCCCTCCATTCCCCAGAATATTTATGCATTCATGTTGTAAATGACAGCAATATATTAAGTTCCTTCACTATACCAAAGTGATGTTAATCCCGTTACATTTGACGGCATGCACAGAATTTTACCGCACAAAATATACCCATCACCCCAACATTTTGCAAACATGTTGCCACACCGCCACCTCAGGCTGGCTAATTATCTAGATCCATTTTATTCTTTTCCTCTTCATATGAAAGACTGATTGGCACCTGAAGATTCCTGTGTGAAATCTAGAAGAGAAATGTAACAAATATTTAAATAAATAACTTCGGGAAAGGGGTCTAGATAATTATCAGTGATTAATTATCAGTGTTCTTTCACCAAACACCCGTATTTTCCAATGTCCTACCGTAACTAGGATCAGATTTAAAACATAATGAAAATGTATTTTCTTTCAGGAATGATTTGACAGACGCCTGCAAATCAAAACGCACACACACACGTCTCACCGGGTTCCTTAACGTAGAAGCAACAGCCAAACAGAAGACACAGCTGAGGGTCAAGACGCACAGTGTTGGCCTCATCCTGCCACTTCTCAGGATGACACGCGCCTTATGACAAATGAACCAGCTCGTCAAGCACAGATGATACCTCTGCCACCTGATCCAGGAAGAAGTTGACTTGCTTCTCACACTCAGCGTCTATGCAAGGTCACAAGTCAGTGCGCCGCTCTCAGATGTCAGAGGCACGTGATCATGATTCATTCCTTGGATTCTGCTGTTCCTTCATTATTTATATGTATTACTATTTACATATATATCTGTGAATTCCATTAAATAAAAAAAAAAAAAAAAAAAAAAAACAGAACAGCGTTGTCCGTTTCAAAAGTTTTCCTATACCTTGGTTTCTGCGTCATGCTAATCTCACTACATCCTGTCAGGAATTATCAGTCTGTGTATCACGAGTGACAACACAACAAAAAAAACTGAAATGGGAGCTACAGGATGAATTTATATCTATATTAAGCATCTAACTCAACCAATGTTTAGTATAAATTAACATATACATAGTTGCATATTATGATAATCCCACAAGGAAGTAAAAAGAAAACTTGACGGGTGTCTGATTCATTTGGAATTTAAGCGACGCAAACACCTCGGTCCTTATTATTATTATTATTTTATTTTTTTTTAAGGCAATCGTTGTAGTTCCTGGGACAGTTGTATCAATTTCTATCTTATTTTTTTCATCAATAATCAATAATTAAGAATTACTGACTGGAGTGATGCGACCAGAGAAAGGGAAATCAGCAGCGAGTTTTACAAGGGGCAATTTTTCCTCCCGACCACGGCGGCAGGTTTCAACCAAAAGCATTCACACGGTCAAGAGCAGCCCGCTGGTCCGTTGCATTAAAACATAAACAATCATGATGGAGTCCTCCTCCTCCGAGCTGGCTGCTGTTCTTGGGAAAAAAAAAAAAAAAAAGCCTCATTCCTGGCTAGCGAGAAAGAATACGAGCAGCGTTTATTTACAAACTTGCGATAATTTAGAGGCAGCAGCAGCAGCAGCAGCTGTAGTAGTAGTAGTAGTAGTAGTAGTAGTAGTAGTAATACCACCAACAGCAGCAGTATCGTAATAGTATTAGTATATACCACTCTCCACCCCTCCTCTGCCTCTATTCCTCCCAAGTTCCTTCCTCCTTCTCCTCCATTCCTAATTTTCTCCTCTTCCTCCTCCTTTTACTATTACTACCACTCTCCACCATCTCCAGTTCTTCTTCCTCCCCTTCCATTCTTATTTCCTCCTCCTTCTCCACTAACTACCAACGCAATCTACACATCTTATGTTAGAGAACACCTGGAAATCCCTAGAAATTGCGGGAATGTTGACGAAGAGATACAGACAGGGAGCAGTGAAGGTCTCGGTCTGAATCCTGATGTTTTATGGTGGGCGCTCTGAACTGAGCTGTACCTTTCACTTTATTTTAGCCTTATTTTGGGCATTTTAGGGGTTATTTATCTATTTTCGTGATTGATTACGGCTTTCCTTTATGTATGAGTTTGAATGAAAACAACTGGAGGTTTAGCTAAATATTATGTACAGACAGGGAAGGAGGCAGGGAAAATGTCAGATTCAGCCCTTGTGTTTATTTACCACAGTTAATTTTGAAACTCGCGAGAAGAAAGACACCGGAATGCAATATATATTCGGACTTACCATATACTTTAACTAACACTCTGAACATTGACGGAGAGAGACTGGAATTGAGGGACGTCCCGGGTGTCTTATATTCTTATTACATATTAAAACTTGTTTCCCTTTTTCATCAATATATTAAATGTTAAAACAATGCAAACTCTACTAATAAAAGAGAAAAAAATCGTGATATCGAGGCGAAGTAGTTTTTTTTTTCTCCAATTCTCTGTACCTCCTCCTCTCTCCTCCCATCACACTCCTCCTCTCCTCTCCATTTCCTTCTCCTCCACTTATTCCTGCACACCCGAATCTTTAAATAACCTTGAAACACCTGTAAAGCCCTGGAAATTACGCTATATATGTGATGGAAATTCGTTACCTTAGCTGCGATGGGACGGGGTGGGGGTCGGAGAGGCTTTGGGGGGGACTCGGTGGGGCGGTGAGGGTCTGGGCGCCAAGAATATCGTGGTGTGGTGTGGTAGTGGGTGTGGTGTTAACTCTGCACTTTCACAGGCTTCACTGCCGTGTGTGTGTGTGTGTGTGTGTGTGTGCGTGCAAGCCATTCTGCGTGTACAAATCAGAACTTCATCAACGTGTTTGTTTGTTTGTCTGTTTGTCTGTTTGTTTGTTTGTGATCCTGTGTGTGTGTGTGTGTGTGTGTGTGTGTGTGTGTGTGTGTGTGTGTGTTTGTGTGTGTGTGTGTGTGTGTGTATAAGAACTGAATGTCAGCACTTAAAAAAATATATATCTATGGAATAATGATAAGAATGGATGGTAGAGGTGGATGGTGGTGTGCTCGATTTTTTTTTTTTTTATGTAGGAAGGACACTGGCCAAGGGCAAAAAAAAAAAATCTAATAAAAGAAAATGCCCACTGAAATGCCAGTCCTATAAAAGGGTCAAAGCAGTGGTCAAAAATTGATGAATAAGTGTCTTGAAACCTCCCTCTTGAAGGAATTCAAGTCATAGGAAGGTGGAAATACAGAAGCAGGCAGGGAGTTCCAGAGTTTACCAGAGAAAGGGGTGAATGATTGAGAATACTGGTTAACTCTTGCGTTAGAGAGGTGGACAGAATAGGGGTGAGAGAAAGAAGAAAGTCTTGTGCAGCGAGGCCGTGGAAGGAGGGGAGGCATGCAGTTAGCAAGATCAGAAGAGCAGTTAGCATGAAAATAGCGGTAGAAGACAGCTAGATATGCAACATTGCGGCGGTGAGAGAGAGGCTGAAGACAGTCAGTTAGTGGAGAGGAGTTGATGAGACGAAAAGCTTTTGATTCCACCCTGTCTAGAAGAGCAGTATGAGTGGAATCCCCCCCAGACATGTGAAGCATACTCCATACATGGACGGATAAGGCCCTTGTACCCCCAAGTACTTGGGGCAGGCAGGATGAAAATAGCGGTAGAAGACAGCTAGATATGCAACATTGCGGCGGTGAGAGAGTGAAGGGTGTGTGTGTTATTAGGTGCTTGTAGTTTTGTGTGGAGGAAGAGAGTTGTCTTTAGAGGGCAGGCTGTGACTGCCCCCTTGTGTTGTGAGACACAAAGGAAAACGTTCAGTGAGGTCACAGCTGGGCTTAATGATAAGTTCACAGCACCCCCTGAACAGTGCTTTAGACCTCACTGGGAGTAATTATCGTTTCGGCAGGTGTCTGCTGCCTCCTCCTGCGAGGAGGCAGTAGACACCTGCCGAAACTGCATATAAGTATTATGACTCCAAGTATATACTGTTTCATACTTTCAGATCCGAGTCTGAGTACTTTACATGTACGTACAAGCACATTTTTACTGTGTGTGTGTGTGTGTGTGTGTGTGTTCAGGTCAAATTAGGGAGTGGTGAAGGATGAGGGTGTGCGGGAGAGGGATCGCCAGGCAGGGAAGACAGAATATCAGTATCTGTGAGGAAAGATTTCTGAATAGGAGTGAAGGAAGTTTTTGCTGTGGCGAGAAACTATATGGATGATGGACGAATAATAAATGGTGTGTTTTTCTTGGTGCCTCAGCCTAAAGCTTCCATCCAAACAATGAGAGAGAGAGAGAGAGAGAGAGAGAGAGAGAGAGAGAGAGAGAGAGAGAGAGAGACTATCTTGAATATCCAGTTAACGTTACACCTGAAGCACTAGCTGGAGTATAAGCTCGCAACACCGCTTCAGAAAATGTAGAAACTGGTGAACAAAGTAGTGATTCATCATCTAGTCTGAATCGGCAGCATGGTAAAACCAAAACCCAGTACAGCCACTCAACAATGAATCCGATGAATGTTCAGCAACAGGCCAAATATAAACATAAAGTAGAAACTACTTCACATTGTATTCACGGCATTCAGGGTAATCAACCAGTTTGCAAAAGACTGCACCCTGAGGACAGCTCCAACACCACCTGCCGCTTTAACACCGAATGTCGTTTGAAGGTTAGTGAAACTACATTTGATGCATCCATCGCAATTCCCAACTTCTGCCTCCATCGCTGTGACAGATTAACCCGTAAACATTGCGTGCCATATTACTGCAGAAATTCAATACCCGAGAGTGCGAAGCTATAGCTGTACAGTTCACTATCAATGGTAATCCTTAGGTCCTAATTGGGTTTCACCATCCTGTAGCGTCAATCTCCCCAGCTAACAGTTCAGCTGAACTTTTTACTGGAATCAGTTAATTGCTAGGCGAACATAGCAATAGTAACCTCTTGTTGATGAGATGCTTTAGTCATTCCTACATCTGAATGAAGACTGCCCTGAGTACACATCGCCGCGAGCAGCAGGGCGGCGGTGCAGGGGTTGCCACACGCGGGGAAGAGGATGGGTTAAGAGAAATTGACTGTTCCAGTTTCAGTGAAAAGAGTGTGGTCACCGCACATTTGCTTTATTTATCTATTTAAGTAGAACACAGCCATTAAGAATTTAAATTTCTTCATATATATATATATATATATATATATATATATATATATATATATATATATATATATATATATATATATATATATATATATATATATATATATATATATATATCACAGTTTTGAAAAATCAGATATGGACATGTTATGTAACTCCAAGTAATTGATATATCCTGCTCTGAGAGCGACGCGGAACACTGGTCAGCTCTCATCCCGCACGCCGGTACTCAACAGCAGGTACAAGACAGCGTGGCACACCACCATGTTAACTCCAAGCCGTAGGGAAACAACTGACCCATTCTTAGGTAGTAATTCTTTCAGCTGCTCTTTAAAACTGATAAACGTTCCTTGCACTGTCACTCCACGCACACTCAAGCCGATATGTTTTGTACTCCACTGCTTACACAAGAGTTTGATGATCATAATAACTGGGAAGGTGGCAATCTCTGACTGTGTTCTAGATGTAGGTTAATCACACAAGCTTCATTAAGGGTTCGTAAGGAAGCGGTGAACTGCGATATACGTAGACCGTGCAGTGAACCATAGGGCGGTGTGGCGGCAGCAGGGAAGAGAGGCCTTCCTTGGACAGCGAGGAGGTGCAGGCAGGGCTCTTATTATCCCGGGCCGGGGCTGAGGCAAGGCGGCGTGCGACCCATGTCACGAGCGACCTGGAACATGTCACTTGTGTTATGATGGCAACTCCCCCTCCTGAGAGAGAGAGAGAGAGAGAGAGAGAGAGAGAGAGAGAGAGAGAGAGAGAGAGAGAGAGAGAGAGAGAGCTTCAACTAGTATAGAGTGCATTGCTTGCACACATATAACATGTATTCTAATATATTCAATGATCATCCATTCGAATGATCGTTATAGCTAAACAGTCTTTTAAATAAAGTTAATAAATACTTGAAATTGTATCTCTTGTTTGAAATGTGTCAAGTCACTACCAGCTCGCATTATTCTTGTAACACAGAGGTAAAACAAGTATAGAGGCCAAGAACAACACAGGGAACACTGGGCCACCAGTCAATGACAGTGCGTGAATCCACCACTGAGTGGTACAGCTTTGCCTCTTGTATTCCATACCTACAATGTAAGTGTGCTGTAGTACTGTAGCAGTGTCATAAGAAGGAACCATAGGAATATATTTCAGTCCAGTAAATAAGAAAATAAATGTTCTAATTTAGGAAAAAAACTCACTTTTGTCCCATCACGTGGTTGCTGGCGCTCACACAGTAACGGCAATGCTCGTGGCCACGGTGGAGGGGTGCGCCAGACCCCTGCTGCAGCACCACCGCCCAGGCCACCACACCTGCCGCAGCCACCTCGTCGCCAGCCCCCACGCACACCACTGGCCACTCACAGCTGGAGGCGAACCTGTGCGCAATATACGTATAGGCAGATAGATACATAAAATAAAGAATGCATGGATTAAGTGTGTGTGTGTGTGTGTGTGTGTTAATTCCTTAACTCTGTTCTGGGGTCCTTGAGTCTTGCTGGATCGATTCACTTAAATTCTTACTTCTCTCTCTCTCTCTCTCTCTCTCTCTCTCTCTCTCTCTCTCTCTCTCTCTCTCTCTCTCTCTCTCTCTCTCTCTCTCTCTCTCTCTCTCTCTCTCTCTCTCTCTCTCTCTCCGCTGCTTGCTTTGCGATGATGCGTAGTACGTCACGGTGAGGAAATTTTCTCGTCACATTTTTTTTTTTTTTATTTCTCCATGTTACAGTTCTTCTGACATTAGAACGTAATGGTAGTCAGAATTGCGAGAATGATGCTAATTTTGTCAGTGAGTCTAATTATTAAAATCTGTTGTCACAGTACTCGTACGTACACAACAAATGTGTTAGCAATGACAAGCAGTGACAAAACTCGCTTGAAATGCATACCAAGACACTATTGTGGCAGCGCCCTAATGCAATGGCTAGCTTGATGAGATATGTATTAAAATAGTCAACTACGAAGCTTAAATTCATTAGACACAAATCATTGCCATTCAATGGTCACTATTTATTTATTTTTTTTTATTTATTCTTTTTTTTCAGAATTATCAAGACCAAGATCAGTGTTTGTGCACTTGCTCACAGCTCACAGTCATGTAGATAAATGTAGTTTTTTGTCCATAATGACAGAGCAGCACTGACACCTGTCACAGTTTTCTAGAAGCAGCACAAGCCAGCAGAGCTGAGTCAGGCGTGAGGACTTACCGTACGGCGAGCCTTGCTTCATGTATTGGGAGGTGCGGCCAGCCACGCCCCCTGCCGCTGGATACTTGTGCTGGGGAGCTTCTTGAATCGCTCTCCTGGGAAAGGAGTCCTCTGTGGTTCTCGCCCTATAGTTAGGCCACCTGAAGACAATGTGGGAGGGCGTGTAACCAAAGGACCTTCCCATCCTGCTTTCCGCGAGGTGTCTGGCCGTGGCTGCTCGCTGAGTGAGGCTGTACTGGACTAGCACGGCCACTGCCAATCGATAGACGACGTGACGTCTCAAGTGGTGCAGCATTTCTACAGAAAACTCTTTTGATTACGCATTACCAATTTCATTCATGATACAAGGTTAATATGGCTGTATTTCAGCGCCGGGGTGTGGTCGGTGATGCTGTTAAGGGAGCGGAGCACGTGACGACTTTGGCAAGCGAACTTCGCGATCATTCTACATAAACTGTTTCGATCTTTTTTCTTTTATTATATGATGAAGTGATGAATCCTTGAGCACTGTTAGGTGAAAAGGTCTTAATAACCTAAAGGAACCGCCACGTGGCAACATTTGTCCACACACATTGGGGTGAAAATGAGAAAGACGTCATGAGGATTTCCCCGTCGCTCCTTGTGGTGTGAGGTCCGCGACCCACTCACATGCGTCCTAAGTTAATGCCGCCTGCCCACTGCACCTTGCAACTCTAGAGTTTTTGGGCCTTTAGGCATAGAAAAGGCAGGTGTGTCCGGGAGAATAGCGAGTGACGAATTTACTGAGTCTTAAATCATCATCATCATAAGAAGGCACTGAAACAGCAATGTAGTTAAGTTCACTTACAGAATGATTGCATGCTGCAAATATTTAAATTGTCCTCATAAAGGACAATTTAAATATATTTGTTACAAGGAAAGACTTGCTATTATTATAGAATGATTACGTGTTGCAAATAAGCTCCATTAAGGACAATTTAGATATATTTGTCAAAGGGAAAGACTTGCTGTTATACCTCGGGGCTTCCCCACAGCCAACTTAACCTTCAGTAACTCTGGGATTTTCCAGAAGTGAGAGTCACATTCCTAGAATTCGAAAGGAATTGCAGATCCAAATCACCTCCTATGTTATTGCTCTTGTGGCCTGCTGAGAGTGAATGTATTCCCTGAAAAAAATAAAATGAAATAGATAACTAACAAACTAACAAACCAGACAATCAACTAAAGACTATATCTCTCACTCACTCATTAACCGACTAAGTATCAACTAAATAAATAAATGAATGAATAATCATCTCATTCAAAAAAAAAGAAAAAAAAAAAGAAAGAAATACTCGCATAGGGATACATTTGTGTAAGACGGCAGCTTAGACCGTGCTGATTCGTGATGAGGGAAAATAAGTCTTCGGGAGTTTCTTCTTTATATATGGTATACAAGGATACGATATATACAAAGATATGTACAGAAACTGGAATAAAGCTATGCACTTTATTTTTGTAAGTTATTTGCGTCTGAATACAATTTTTTCCCAGTGATTTTGCTTTTTAAACTTTTTATTTTATTTATTTATTTATTTTATTTTTTTTTCGAGTTATGTGCGTATTATTTAAGTTATTCATAGAAATACCGTTTTCTCTAATTTTGAGGCAGAGAATGGAGTGATGGTAGGCATCTATATTTATATTATCAAAACTGTGAACGTACACCGATCAAAAATAATTCCGTTATCTTTACGGTGTGATACAATATGACGCAGCACACAGTTATTTCTGGTATAACCTATAGGGCAGCATTTCTTAACCTTTTCTGACCTCAGCACCCGCCCCTTTCCGTTCTCAAGCAACCCAGCACCCCTGACTCTGGCTAACATGCAGTCACAGAGAGTACAGCTGCAGCACTATTACAAAGATAGCACAAGGTGGAGGACTGCTTGATCTTTTACTTTGTTCATTCTCCAGAAGTAACACACACACACACACACACACACACACACACACACACACACACACACACATATATATATATATATATATATATATATATATATATATATATATATATATATATATATATATATATATATATATATATATATATATATATGTGTGTGTGTGTGTGTGTGTGTGCACCATCGTGCTTCCTGTCACTTGGCAGGTTTACCCGGGTATTTGATGTCCTTTTGGAAAACACTGCGCAAGTTTTCCTTTGTTTCCTGCCATCGCCTGTTCAGCTCCGCGGTTCCAGTGGAATTAAGGCAGCAGAGCACGAAGGGATTTTTTTTTTTTATTTATTTATCCACTTCTTGAGTTGACATCCCCATCTACTCCAGCATGTTCCTTCAGGCTGCAGGTGATACCGTCTCAACCTGCAAGTAAAACGCTCTTTGCATGATGTCTGCTCTTACTATGATGTCTATTCACGTATTGGTCGCTTGTATTCTGGAAGTAACCCGCATATGCTATAGCATCACTTCCTATGAGCAGGGTGTGCATTGCACCCACAGCTTTCTCCGTATCAGTCTATGGATATTGTTCTGTATGATGACCAGACAAAATGTACGTACATTTTCGCATTCACGTTAAACATTCGGTCTTAAGAATAATTGATTCAATAGCGTGAACGCTTTATAGGAAAGTAAAGGGAGAAACATTCACAAAAGTGAAACATTTGAAGATACTCGTTTTGAAGTTATAGAGGTGCCATCTTGTCATTCAGGGATGAACAGTCTCTTGGCATGCCATGGACGAGTTTATCCAAGTTAATACGTAACTGATTAATACTGTACTTAAGTAATTGATTACCATGACTAACACATTGAAGCAGAAATTGGTTCTCAGGATGCAACAGTCTAATGGATAGGTGAAGTAGAATTGGCAACGAGAACGACAGAAAGCCTTAAGAAATCCCTGAATATGGGTGGGATGACATTATGGTATGACGTGCACAATAGTCGCTTTTGTAGATCAATATACTTATCTACAGTGCGTACTGTATATGATAAAGCTAGTTGTTTGAAGGACTGTCAATGCCTACACAGGCTGATATGCTATAGTTATTAATTAATTATTGATTTGACTTAATTTACTGAAATATGTGTTTTCTATGTAAATGCATTTTAATTTGTGATAGTGTCAATAATGTAAAGTGAGAGCATAAAGATGGCATTGCCAATACTATAAAGTGAGAGTATAAAGATGGCGTGACAGTGACTTAGCTCTCAGTTACACGGCCACAATGTGGAGTTAAGTTAGATAGCGACGCGCGGCAACTCCCGCAGGCAGCCAGAACCAGCGTGAGCAACGAACACAGCCAGTTGACCTCTAGACGCCTGGACTGGAGGAGTGCGCGTTTCATCTGTGTGCAATTCTTGACAATGGATTTAGTCAGCTAATCGTGATTCGTTCGTAGTAATTAATAATGAGAAATGCTCCCAAGGTTTTACCATTAATCAAAAGTAACTGCCTGGTTGTGAAAGACAGGCGCGAAAAGTTTGGTGAGGGTGCGAATTGAACTCAGGTGTGTGAGGTGGCCAGGTGGACGGCGGGCAGCCCTCCACTGTCAGCGTGCGCTAGGACGATCCATTCCTGTTACGGGCTGCTGCTGATCATGTGCTGCAAACCTCTGTGAGGCTTGCCGCCACTTGCTGCTTGTTTTGCCCTGACAAGTTAGCGAAAGTGATTGTCTGGAGGAAGAAGAGCTGTGATCGCCATGAGGAGCCAAACTTGTGTCCGCTCCGCCCTGGCTGTGCTGGGCCTGCTCGCTGCCCTGCCTCTCCCCGCGGCTCAAGGTAAGCAGCGTCCCCTCCTTGTAATGCTGTCCTCTTATCAGTCTGCTTATTATACCCACTGTTGTGTTTGTTATTCCTCATGAAATCTTTATGCACTCTAGTCTAACTATACGCGTTAAAATCTCCCACATCTCTTGTGTTGATGCTGCGCGCACGTATGAGTACCCTACAGCCTGCACCCTGTATGCTGCCTGGGAGCCTTGTCAAGGAAGGTAACCGTTCCATAATACTGAACAAAGTTATGAGTCTCTCTCTCTCTCTCTCTCTCTCTCTCTCTCTCTCTCTGTGTGTGTGTGTGTGTGTGTGTGTGTGTGTGTGTGTGTGTGTGAGTTAGGTATCCTTTTCTTGTGATCGAATTTTCATAAGGTTTAGATACATTGAACCTGCCACAGCCTCATCTGCTTGTTCATTAAATAGTGTCGTACCTCAAACCCAGGCTTCCCTGCCAACATGCATCCCAGCAGCGGGTGACAGCAGCACTGACGGCTCACCTGCTCGTGCTCCTGGATGTTTGAATTGTATAGGCGACTTCCACACCGCCCACGCCCCTGCCTTACCCACTTCATTCCTTGTCCAGTTTGTTATCGTACACCTGCAAGACTCTCTCTCTCTCTCTCTCTCTCTCTCTCTCTCTCTCTCTCTCTCTCTCTCTCTCTCTCTCTCTCTCTCTCTCTCTCTCTCTCGAATGTAATGTAGGCAGGCATTCTCTCCTCTTGTTTATTTACTTTTTTTTTTTTTATCAGCCCTGCCTAATTATCGGTTATCAGTCATTGGATCCACCGCATTTCAGTGACAGGAGGGATGTGGAAGGTAGCCTTGATGCAGCCGTGACCTTACTCCTTTTCTTCGTCCTCCTGCCTGACTTAGGAGGTTTCAGGAAGGTAACATATCCCCCCCTTTGGATCCTTGTCTGTTTGGGCATCACATTCCTTTCCCTGACTGAGTATTTCCTCCTCTTGTGTAGGTATTTAAGTAATGATCTGACTAAATTAAATCTTAACCTTTCACATCAATAGTTTTGGTAATCGTTTCGTGATTACGTTGCTATTTAGGTAGGAAAAATGCCAAAGGGGATTGTTTTCAAGGGGATTTAGTAAGCGGGAGGGAAGTTTCACAGGGGGAATATGGCTGTCATATTTTCTATTTTCGGTGAGTGGTGTTTTCCGAATCGGGTTTCACTATACGGTAGTAATAAAAGTGAGATTCATGTTTATTCATCACGCAATTTACATATATAGTTGGATTATATTGCAGAACTAAATCCATGAATTGCATTTGGTCATTTTACTGTGTCACTCTGCTGGGAAACTTGTCCATATTTCATCGTTAGTGTAGGTTTGGTGAAGATGTGGATGGTGGTGGTGGTGGTGGTGTTGGTGATTGGAGGAGGGGGCACACTGTATATAACAATAACGTGAATATATATATATATATATATATATATATATATATATATATATTATATATATATATATATATATATATATATATATATATATATATATATATATATATATATATTTTTTTTTTTTTTATTTTTTTTTTTTGTCTTCTTAAATATCTTCCATTAAATAAAATTCCATGAATGGCTTCCTAAAGTTATCCTTCCTTCACACGGGAGTATTGTCCAGCCATGTATGTAGTGTGTCTCAAATCAGATATGTTCGTCTTGTCATCTTTCCTCCCTTGATTGACTTACCTTCTTTCAGTGCACCGCTCACCTGTTAACCCTCTTCTGCCCATCTTATATACTAATGCATGACAAACAACCTTTCATCACTCACTGGTAAACTCTGGGACTTTTTTTTTGTTGTTGTTTTCTTCTTCCTCCCTGCCATACTCCAGCTACACTATTGCTTCCATCGAGACACTTGGAAATGATACTGACCTTACAATTTCTTTTGCTCTTTTTCTGTGTTTGTAGGAGAGGAGAAATGATAGGAAAGTTTTCTCAGTATGTTTTACTGCTAAATTCCTTGTCGTAAGAAGTTTAACAAGAAAATTTATTATTATTTTTAATTTAATTTTATTTATTTTTTTCTTTAGAGAGAGAATGAATGAATTGTCAAGTATGAGGGTTTGGGCAAAATAGGTTTTGTCTTTCCAGAGATTACATCTTTTGGTTTTCTCAATGTTACATGACGATTAGATTTAGGTGGATGTTATAAATCTTTTGTTTTAAAACTGGTGTTTATTTAATTCACTGAGACAACTCTATTTGGATTATTATTGATCAATCGGCATTAACCCGCGCTCCACGTAGATTAACAACAACAACTACTACTACTACTACTACTACTACTACTACTACTACTACTACTACTACTACTACTACTGCTACTACTACTACTACTAGCTATTGCTGTAATGAGGTTGTTACTGCTTCTTCCAGCATCAGCTATTGTAGTCCTAGTTTTGTCCCAGTTCATGCTTAGATTCGCCAATAGTACAGGACTGCTTGACGCCCCGCAGGGGGCACCGGCGTCACGGTGGTGACGTGGCTGACGGCAGCAGGGGGTGTGTTGATCAGTGACGCTGCTGTTTTAAATTCCATTGCTGCGGCGGTTGGAGAGCTGAAATTGGAGAGTTGCGCCAACTTCCGGTGCCTGATTTTGTTTCCCTCTGTGATTATGAAAGAATACAAACGTACAAAAAGCAGTGAAGAAGCTGTCGGCTAATAGTGAGGCTCACATATTAATGGCTATGCGGAGCAGGCAGAGAGTGCAGCGATGGGGTGATACTTGTGCCTCACACCAGCTAATGTGTGTGTGTGTGTGTGTGTGTGTGTGTGTGTGTGTGTGTGTGTGTGTGTGTGATACGGGATGTTTTACTGTTTGGAAAATTCTGTGTGAGAAGTGTTCAGGTAGTTGATTTTTTAGTTTTCATGTATGGGGTGTATATCATTGTGATATGCGCACCTCCTATGAAGAGGCGATGGCTTACCTCAACTTGAATGGTTTCCTTGGTTGTGTATTGCCTTGTGTGCACGTGCCTCGCGCTCCTTGCCTGCCGGGAATGGAGAGCCCACACTCCAGGGTGGACTGATGTTCTCGAACCGTTGGGGGAAAAAAGGGCCTACTCTGTACATAATATGAGGGCCTCAGGTAACTGTTACATGGCATAAAATCTTGAAATACTGTGCATATTTAAATTTCATCACTTAACTCATGGGGGCACTGCATCTTCATTTCACCGTACCGAAATGTTTGTTTGAGTACGTACACATAAGCTTCTTGGACCAGACCGCAGGGCCACGGAACCGGAAGCTGACTACAAAGGGAGCGTGGCGTGGCGGGGCGGGGCGGGGAGTTCAAGCTCATATTCCCACGTGTGAGCCTGTGGTAGTATCCAGTAACTCCTAACGACATCTCAAATACCACTCTTTTCTCTGTCCACTATCATTGTTTGACATGGAAATCTTTGATGCACGGAACCGTTAGAGTGTTGAGGGGAACGCTCAGATCGTAAATACCAATAAAGTGCGAAGTGACAACCACACGGGCAGCTGTAGCCCGTGAAGGGGGAAGGACAGGAGGCAAGGGAGTGGCTGGCTAACGCTCCCTCAGCTGTGTAACGTTTTATTGAGTTTCTATCCGTTTAAATGTCTCCTTATTGTAGCGAGTGGATAGCTTTGGCTTCTGCTGTAATATATAGTACGTATTTACATTTTATTCTAGGTATTTGAGCCGTAACGGAGTTTCTCGTTATGTCTGCTTTGTAATCCATTCGAAGTAGAGTAGGTAATATGAAAAAAAAAATAAAGTAATGCAATATTTTAACGGTGTAAGTCAATTGTGGTTCTAGATAAACTCACCACCACGCCACTCACCCGTTAAACCCCAGCTTGATGCAAACTTGCCGCTGGCTCGTAATGCCGTAAGCTACGATAAGGAGCGAGCTCCGCTGTTCATGACGAGGGAGGAGGGAGGGCAGCCCCGTCTCCCGCGACCCCTCCCTCTGCTTCCATCACAAGACTGGTTAGCAAGTTGGAGATAGCTTGGTTGGCCACAAACAGCTTCGTGTTGCAGCGCGTGACCCACTGGTGGTGTCTGCTGCCTCGGGTATTTTGTGTGGGTGTAGATCACGTCATGGCTGATGCATTCTGATTGCTGCGTTGGTTTAATGGAAGTGGATGGTGTGATGAAGTGCTGGTAATGTTTTCTCGGTTTGATTTAGACATTGAGCAATGATCGTGATTCCCTAGTTGTTCTAAATTTAGCCTTCGTTTATTAGGTTACGAGGTTGCCAAGGACGATGCTAATCCGCGGCGCCGCGAGTCTTGCATGTAAAGGATGAGACGGAGGGGAAAAAAATATATTTATATATATATTTATAAGCGTGACGTGGCTGCGAGATGTAGTAATTAAACTAAAATGAGTGTTATACAAAGATAAGATAGGTAAATAAATATCAGCACGAATAAAAAAAAAATATATAGGACGGCATAAGCAGTGATGCAGTATTTGGTGTATTATGTGAATGTTTGACGTTGGTGACCTAGAAAGGTTGTACTTGGACGCAATTTAATTTTGACATTCGGTAGTATATTGAAATGTGTTTGGTGTATCTTACAGCGAAAGTGGACTTATGAAAAGAGGTTTAGACCATGTAAAGCAGTGGGATGGATTTCCTTGTTACATTGGTTACTATGAAGTGGTTATATGAGATGACAACACCGCCACTGTGCATGCTAAAGGCAGCTGAAGGCGTGGTGTGAGGCTCCCATGCAACAGGAGTGTCCCCGCATAACGCCTTGGAGAACATATCAGTGTCATCATTTAGTGACGGAGTTTTGTTGACGATGAGTTTTGATGACGCTACAGATCTGGTTCTATTGCTCCCGCGCGTGTCGACAGTCGCCCTTGCTCGCCACACCCTCACTGCCCTCTGCCGGGGACCTCTTTAGGAATCACCACTATTTTTCTTTAACAAATGTCAGTAATCTAGAGAGCAGGATTAGAAGTGATGTTAACAAATTTATTGAGAATGTTAAGATGGTTGGGTTTTCAGGTCAGATTCTGACTCAGGCGCCCAACAACATCATGCAGGCAGAGTGAAGTATGTGGCTCTCAGTGGAGGCTCAGCAAGGCGTCAGTCACTACTCACCAGTAGTTTTCACTCGCGTCAAGGTCATTCGTAAGTGCGGTCGTCATTGTGCCTACTTATGTACTGCCGTGTGAAGTGGGAGAGGTAGTGGTAGGGAAATGTGGTGGTCATGAGACAAAGAATAGGTGCACATGGTGTCTCAGAAGTCCTCGGTGCGTTACTGTATGTGTAACCGCCGCTCCTGAAATAAGTCGCCGCCATAAGGAAAAAAAAAAAAAAGAAGAAAAAAAGAAAAGAAAACTGGTTAACTATCTTGACATCATAGAAAAGTGTTAATCTTCTTTTACACACACACACACACACACACACACACACACACACACACACACACACACACACACACACACGTTTTCATCAGTAAGGCTTAGAGTTATCTCAATAGTACCTCATGAAAACAGTAATGTATTCCGATGTTGTATGCAGGTAATGCAGTGCAGGTGACCGTGGTAGCAAGAGAAAACGAAAAAAAAAAGTCAGGTGCAAAAGACCAATTTTCCCATGAAGCAGGAGGCAGCCCGCACATCCTTGGGTCTGGTGGGGGTGAGAGGGAAAAGTCCTTGGCGTGGCTCAGATCACTCCCCCAGGTTCTCACGCTCTGCCCCGCCATGTACCGTTGAGGAAAAAGGAATTTACTCTCCCTTTTCATAGGTGATACGCTTCGTGGTGCCGACGGGAGGGAAAAAGAGAGGGAGGGAAAGCGGTGTGTGCCGAGGTTTGTTTACGCCCGCCAAATCTCAGCCTCACTTTTTCTCCTCCGTGTGTGGATTTTATCGTTCCGTTTTCTTTTCAAACGCACCAGCTCCGAGGAACAAATCCGTTTTCTGTTGCAGCGTCTATGGGCCCGGGATGTGTAGGTTAGATGTGGTCTTCTCAATTATTATTCTTTAGCGATGGCTTTATCAGTACAACACCGTCAGAGGAAAGGTGTGGAGGCTGCGGTGTGGGCGTCCTGAGTCTTGAGGTGCCCCGTCAGGCAGACTCGGGCGGGAGGAGGAAGAGGAGAATTGAGTGTCAACATTTAAGTTTACTCTCGTCTGTGCAAGCGCGGGCGATGATGTGGAAAAGGTGACTCGCTTGTCTCCCCCCCCCCACCTACCTTTCTACTCCACCTGGCTCTCCCTGTTCCCTTACCAGTTCTGGCTGTTCCCTTCCTCCACCACCCTATGGAACCACACCCACTTCATCCTTTGGCCCTATTCCGTTCTGACGCCCTTCCTTATACCTCTGCCCGTCCCGTTAAAATGTACTCCCTTTCTTCCCCTCGCATTGTTTAAGACTACTTATTTCTCCCTTTCATCTTTTCATCCTCATCATTGCGTCTCTTCCTTTTCCTCGCCCCCTCCTGGTCCTCTCCCTCACATTTATTCCTCATTTCCTCATTTCTCCCTTGTCATCCTTTTTTCTCCATTGCTTCTCTCCCCTCTCCTCCCTCCCCTCTGCATACCCTCACGGAGCAGCTGCCATTATTCCCTCTCCTACCCCTCCTTTCCCCTCACATCCTCACTTTCCTGATCCTTCCATTCCTCATTCCCTCTCACTCCCTTTCCTTCTTTCCCTTTTTCCCTCTCTCCCTTGATTTCGAAATACCAATAACTTCTCTCACCGCTTATTCTCTCCTTCTCTTGACTCCCTCCTCCTCCTCCTCCTCCTCCTCCTCCTCCTCCTCTATCTCGGTGACAAACAGCACTGTATTCCCGGCGTGTCGCGCCCAGTACACACATTACTTGCGTCAAGGGGCGGGGCGGGGAGGGAAGGTGGCTAGGCTGGCTTGGTTGGTTTGCTGAAGGAGTGTCAGTAGCGAAATTACCCCAAGAACGTTTTTTTTTTTTTTTCTCTCTCTCCTCTTGTGTAGAGTAGAAAGTGTGTGTGTGTGTGTGTGTGTGTGTGTGTGTGTGTGTGTGTGTGTGTGTGTGTGTGTGTGTGTGTTTGTATGTGTGTGGTTCGCACATGTGTTGTTTTGGGGAGCTTGTGGTATTAGAGAGAGAGAGAGAGAGAGAGAGAGAGAGAGAGAGAGAGAGAGAGAGAGAGAGAGAGAGAGAGAGAGAGGGGTTAATCTATATACAGCAAAACGTCAGTATAGGGGGGTTGTGCTTTGTATACAACTTTGCTTATCTTGCATCAAAATACCCTGCTCTGAATACAAAGCCATCTTGTGCAAGACATTGGGTTATGGAGAGTGGTGGTGGTGGTGGTGGTGGTGGTGGTGGGGGTGATAGTGGTAGAGATGGTGCTGGTGCTGGTTGATACTGGAAGGGTGGTAGTGTGTGTGTGTGTGTGTGTGTGTGTGTGTGTGTGTGTGTGTGTGTGTGTGTGTGTGTGTGTGTGTGTGTGCTCTACAAGTCAAAATAAATAATAAGCTTGTTTTATTATTTCTATTTCATCATGTTGCAATTTCTGTCTTGTTTTATTTGTGTTATTTTGTCTCAAACTTATTAACTAGACGTGTGTGTGTGTGTGTGTGTGTGTGTGTGTGTGTGTGTGTGTGTGTGTGTGTGTGTGTGTGTGTGTGTGTTGACGGAGGCATGTGTTTGTGTGGGCGGGCGGGGCTTGGAAGGAGGTGTTAAGGTATGTGAGGTGGAAACTTTGAGGGGGAAGGTAAGGGAGCACGTGGAGGATGGAAGAGGGGACAAGGGGGAGGGCTGGAGGGCGTCACTGGCACTGTGGTTTAACCGTCACCGAGGACCCCCCTTTCCCCTCACTCCCCCTCACTCTCCTCCCCCTCTCTCTCTCCCCCCCCCCTCTCTCTCTCTCTCTCTCTCTCTCTCTCTCTCTCTCTCTCTCTCTCTCTCTCTCTCTCTCTCTCTCTCTCTCTCTCTCTCTCTCTCTCTCTCTCTCTCTCAGTCACTCCCCTCCTCCCTCCTGCCGTGTTAAGGACCTCCTCCCCTTTTCCTTTCCCTTTTTATTTTTTTTCTCTTCTCTCTCCCTTTCCTTTACTTATTTGTCTGCGGCCTACATGAAATTATTATTATTATTATTATTATTATTATTATTATTATTATTATTATTATTATTATTATTATTATTATTATTATTATTATTTCCTGCACTTCCTTTCCTTTATTCCATTTGTCTTTTTTCTTTTCCTCCTCCACGCATCGTTCCCTCATTTTATAATAGTTTCACATTTTCTTTCAGTCTTCGCATTTCTTTCTTTTCTCCTTCTCCTTTTACTTATCTTCCTTTACTGCAATTTCCTTGTTTTATTTCACTGTCTTGTTTCATTTTTTTTCTTTCTTTTTCTCTTTGCTTCTTTCATTTATTTACTTTTTTTATATGGTTTCTTGTTTTCTCTATGTAGTCCTGCCTTTATATTTTCCTTCTTTCTCCTCTTCCTTCATCCCTTTTCTTTTTCTTCCATCGTCTTTAGCTCTTTTCCCCTTTCCCTCCTTTGTAAATGTTATTCTTCATAGTTTCAGTTTCTTTAATAATTTCAAAGTTCTTATTTCCTCTCTTCCTTTTCTTCTCATCACTCACCTCTATTTTTTTTTCCTCTCTAGTCTCACTGTTCTCTTTCACTCTCTCTTTCCCGTCCTTCGCATTCCTTACCTCTCGCATCGTTTGGTGACAGTTGTTCCCTCCCTTCCTCTCCCCCTCCTCTCCCCTCGTCACTCCTCGTCGTCTTGGGGTCTCCAGAAACAACAATTTTTACCCTCAAGATGTTGCGGCTCACTTAATTGTCCACATCCTGCTACACTCCACTTCGCGACGCTTCCATCTGCTCCACTTCCTGACTAACTGCCCCTCGGTTCGCCTGGCTCACGGCCCGCGCTGCCTGGACCGCCTGCCTACTCCACAGGAAGGGGCGCCAAGAGGGAGTGCCTGGTTAGTGTGTTAGTGTGTGGATGTTTTTTTCCTCCACTGTCCCCTCTAAGTTTAATTTTTTAATTTTTTTATTTTTTCCCCTCTGAATATTTTACCCATCTGACTCATGTCCATTCCCTCTCAGCATGTTTCCCTCCCGGACATTTTTTCGCCATTATTTGCTCTTGTTTATTCGTTTTCCTCTCTTTGGACATCTTCATCTCCGGCCATTCTTCCCTTTTGGACTTTTTTCCCCTCGTGGACATTTCCCTCGACTTTTTTTCTCTTCAGGACATTTCCCTCTCCTGGACTTATTCCCTCTGGACGTTTCTCCCTCCAGACATCCGCTCAGTTATTTTTCTCTCTTTTTCCCATTACCTACACGAGTCAGCCTTACCTAAACCACCAACGGCCGCTGTTTTGTTATCATTACACTTCGCCATATGTGTCGCGTGGGGGGAGTGATCATTTACACAGGAAAAAAAAAAAAAAAAAAAATTATAGAGGGTGATTAGCTAGTGATGTGACCTTACCTTGGTTCGAGGAAGGAAGGGAGGCATGGCACAGGGAATGAGGGAACTGACGAAGGGGGACTGAAAGGACATCAGGTTCCCGCGTGGAGGAGAGGATCTGTTACTGCTGCAGGAGACGCTTGGCGAGGCCCCTGAGTGACTGGCGTGCTGCAGTGGCGGGCTTGAGTGTCAACTACCTGAGGGTGTTGATGTAATTGACTGGCGGGGTGTGGGGCTGTCCATCTGATTGGCCGGCTGAGTGGGGTGTTGTCCACCTAATTGGCTGGGTGACTGAAGGGTGCAGGCTATTGTTGATCTGATTGGGTGGCTGACTGGTGTGTTGTCCCTCTGATTGGCTGAGTGACTGAGGAGATTGCAGTGTGATTAGCTGTGTGACAGGTGAGGATTGGCTGCAGGGACGCGCGTGTGGTAAGCTCTCATTGCTGCATTGAGATTGGCACCTCAGTGGACCTTTTTTTTCGCTCTTTGTATTGTCCTTGCCAGTGTCCCTATTGCACAATGGAATAAAAGGGTTAACGATGCCATGAATAGGCTCTTTTTTATTAATCTTTGAGT
>NC_087157.1:34345615-34358115 GCF_035594125.1 Scylla paramamosain
CACACACACACACACACACACACACACACACACACACACACTTATATAACGCAATCCAGCTACATTTTCAAATAGCAGCGTAATTTTTATTCCTTTTTATTACAGTGTTATTAATTTTGAAATATACCTAATGGTGCAATACAAATGAATACCTGTAGCATTGCATGGCCATGGGAGGCTTTCAGAGTAATGCACCTACCTGATCCCTTCCTCTAAAGTTGAGTCGTTTGGCACTCGTAATAATTGAAGTTCGTGAAGCGTCGTGCGCGAAGAGGGAAAATGGACGGTGTTTCAATTTCCAAAGCACACCTGTCACTTCCGGCGTGGCTGTGCGCGTCCACCTCACGCCGCCGTGGAGGGAAGCATGCGTTGCGTCTGAGGCGGAGATACACGCGCCCCAGAGTTATTTCCACGAATACATTTATATCTCGCTACATTTCAATCCCACTCGGCGACACAGCTGATAAAAAAGTTTGCCTAAGATGTGTTCTGTCGCTAAGCTGTGTTTTGTTATGTAAGTAAATTAATTCTGTGTATGTATGTATGTATGTACGAGTATGGACGATGCTTTACATATAACACTCTCTCTCTCTCTCTCTCTCTCTCTCTCTCTCTCTCTCTCTCTCTCTCTCTCTCTCTCTCTCTCTCTCTCTCTCTCTCTCTCTCTCTCTCTCTCTCTCTCTCTCTCTCAGGCGGGGAGGCAATAAACAACCTGCAGCCATGGTAGGGTTCAGGTTTAGCCCTTCACCTAATCCTCAACGACTGACTGACTGCAGGAAATCTCTCTCTCTCTCTCTCTCTCTCTCTCTCTCTCTCTCTCTCTCTCTCTCTCTCTCTCTCTCTCTCTCTCTCTCTCTCTCTCTCTCTCTCTCTCTCTCCCCGCGTATTACTTTAAATTACATATTAATAGTTCACCTCAAACAGCCTCGTAAGGACTCACATGTGCTCGCTGCTGCTGCTGCTTGTTCTTCCATTGTGTTCCTTTGTGATGCTCTGCGATGCGGTGTTCTGGCGTGTCCTAAGCGCTCCCTTGCCTTCGCTTCAAAATATATACGTATCGTTATTACACGTAGATATTTTATCCCAGCATTATTCTTGACGTGTAATATAAGGCGTATACAGTGTGTGTGTGTGTGTGTGTGTGTGTGTGTGTGTGTGTGTGTGTGTGTGTGTGTGTGTGTGTGTGTGTGTGTGTGTGTGTGGAGGCTGAAGATGCATCGGGTCCAGCGGAGGAGTGAGTGGACCAATCTTTTAAATGCCACTGGAGAATAATGGTGCAAAAACATTCTGCGTACGAAATGTCACCGTGATGTCAGAGGCAGGCAGGCGGGCAGGCAGGCAGGCGGGCGGGTAAGTAGGCGGGCAGGCAGGCAGGCGGGCGGGCAGACGAGTAGACAGGCGGGCAGACGGGTGGACAGGCATGCAGGCAGACGGGCAAGCAGACAGGCAGGGAGGCAGGCGGTGGTGGTGGTGGTTACTGAAGCCGCACACCACCGCTTCCTGTGTTGTCCTTACCACTAACCCTGTGAACAAATTATGATGAATCATTATTGAGTTAGGGTGTACGCAAATATCATTCATGTCGCTCTTCAAAAAGAAAGGAATGAATGGAAATAGATTAAAGTATATAACTGAAAAAAAAAAAAATCGATGAAACAAATGCTAGATGATCGAATAAATAAGAAATAAACTAGTAAATGACATGAAAAAAAGATATACAGAATAAATTAAAGATAAATTAATGAAAAAAATGTAAAATAGATAAAAAAAACGTTAACAGACTAACAGAAGATTAATAAACGTTACGAATAAATGACGTGGGCTACAAATGCATAAATGAACGAATGAAGTGTGATTGTCTGTCCGGCGTGGCGTGGCGTGGCGTGGCGTGGCGTGGCGTGGCGTGGCGTTGCTGCTTGCGTCACTTGTGCATCACGCTTTCCTTTCCAAATATTCCTGCTTTTTTTTCAGTTTTAATCTGAAAGCATACGAGTGTTGTGTAATATATTTGCTGAATCGCTTCGTGACGTTTATTCATAACAATACAACCAGATACGCATGCGATTATTATTATTATTATTATTATTATTATTATTATTATTATTATTATTATGAAGCAGTGATTTGTTCGTGTGTGTGTTTGTGTTGAGAAGGGTTACTTGTATTTTATTGTTATCATTATTATTATTTCGTCATCATCATCATCATTATCATCATCATCATCATCATCATCATCATCATCATCATCATTATTATTGTTGTCATTGCTGTCAGTACTGTTGTTGTTATTATAATGTTCTCTTTCGTTGAATATGGGCCAAATTAGTTGTAGTAGTAGTAGTAGTAGTAGTAGTAGTAGTAGTAGTAGTAGTAGTGGTGGTGGTGGTGGTGGTGGTGGTGGTGGTAGTAGTGATAGTAGTGGTAGTAGTGATAGTAGTAGTAATAGTAGTAGTAGTAGTAGTAGTAGTAGTAGTAGTAGTAGTAGTAGTAGAGAGAGAGAGAGAGAGAGAGAGAGAGAGAGAGAGAGAGAGAGAGAGAGAGAGAGAGAGAGAGAGAGAGAGAGAGAGAGAGAGGGGAGAGAGAGAGAGAGAGGGGGGAGAGAGAGAGAGACAAACACACACACACACACACACACACACACACACACACACACACACACACACACACACACACACACACACTCACTAGTCAGGTCAAGGTCACCCTAAACACAACCCCTGGAAGAGAGAGAGAGAGAGAGAGAGAGAGAGAGAGAGAGAGAGAGAGAGAGAGAGAGAGAGAGAGAGAGAGAGAGAGAGAGAGAGAGAGAGAGAGAGAGAGAGAGAGAGTGTTGAGGTCTTCTTGCCTTGGTCTTGTGTTAGTTACAGGCTGCATCACGTGACCTGCCCTCGTTCCAGCCTTCCTCCCCTGCTGCTGCTGCCTCCAGGGGTGTTTCGGCCTCCCCGCCCTGCACTAACCTCGCTGACTCGCCGGGAAAATGACACAGAATTGTTGTAATGAAAAAAATGATACGTGATTTCAGAGATACGCGTCTGACTAGCGAAAACGAACACACGGGAGACTCGCTCGTACTGAATGGAATGATGGCACGGTAAAAAAATAGAAATAAAAGTGTCAGTTATTAGCGTGAGTACAATGATACAGCTTGGGGTTGTAAATTAGACCCTTGTGTGTTTGTGTGTGACTGTGTATATATGTATCTGTGTACCTCTCTCTCTCTCTCTCTCTCTCTCTCTCTCTCTCTCTCTCTCTCTCTCTCTCTCTCTCTCTCTCTCTCTCTCTCTCTCTCTCTCTCTCTCTCTCTCTCTCTCTCTCTCTCTCTCTCTCTGTCTGTGTGTGTGTGTGTGTGTGTGTGTGTGTGTGTGTGTGTGTGTGTGTGTGTGTGTGTGTGTGTGTGTGTGTGTGTGTGTGTGTGTGTGTGTGAGTCTTGACCTTCAGCTAAGAAAAATAATTGTGACTAAGGGAAGACATACAATGAGAGAGAGAGAGAGAGAGAGAGAGAGAGAGAGAGAGAGAGAGAGAGAGAGAGAGAGAGAGAATGGAATGGGTGTAAGCATATTATAAATGGACAGCAAACCACAGCATCTTGGCGTCTCCGCGGGAAGCCAGGGATGCCTCGGGGTATTGCGGCACGGCTCCTCTGTCCGCCTGTCAGTCCCTCCTGGCTGGCTGGTGGCTGGTTGGTGGCTGGTTGATTGGTTGGCTGGTTGGCTGACTGTGGGTGGTTGGCTGGTTGGCTGACTGGTTTAGTGGTTGAGTGGTTGGCTGGCTGGCTGGTTGGTGGCTGGTTGATTGGTTGGCTGGTTGGCTGGTTGACTGGTTGACTGGTTGGCTGGTTGACTGGCTGGTTGGTGGCTGGCTGGCTGGCTGACTGGTTTCTTTGCTTGCTTTCCTCCTTTGTTGTTCCTCTTTTTCCTTTTCTTTTCTCTTTTCTTCATTATTACTTCTCTTCCTTTTTTTTCTTTTCTTTCTTATTCTCTCTTTTTCCTTTTTTTTTCTTCTTTTCTTTCTTACTTGTCTTTCGTTGTTTTCTTTTCCTCTTTTCTTTATTACTTTTTTTCCTTTTTCTTTTCCTCTTTTCTTTCTTGTTATTTCTCTCTTTTTCGTCTTTCTTTTATTCTTTTTCTTCCTTGTTATTGTTTGTTTACTGATTCTTCTTTCTTTTTTTCACTTTCTTTTCTCTTATTTTCTTTGTTGCTTCTCTCTTTTCCTCTCTTCTTCCTTGTTACTTCATTTTTCCCTCCTTCTCCCTTCTGTTTCTTCTGATTCCTTCTTCGTTTTATCTTCCTTTTCTCTTTCGTATTTTATTTATTTTCTTTCTTTTTACTGTTATAATATAGTTCATCTTTTTGCTCGTATATTTTTTTTTTCATCTTCTTCTTTTCCTTTATTCCTTCTTATCTTTTCCTATTTTTCGTTATTTTTTTCTCTTTCTTGTTTGTCTTTTTTTCCTTTTTTTCTCTCTTCCTTATTTTTCTCTATTTCGTTCTCTTCTCTTTATCTCTCCTTTCTTTTTTTCTTTCTTTCATCCTTCTGGGCTCTCCTTCCTTCCTTCCTTCCTTCCTTCCTTCCTTCCTTCCTTCCTTCCTTCCTTCCTTCCTTCCTTCCCTCCTTTCTTATTTCTTATTTCTTATTTTTTTTGTTCGTCTTCCATTTTCATTCCTCCTGTTTCCATTTTCTCTCTCTCTCTTCTATTCCCTTCTTTACACTTCTGCTTTTCTTATCTTCCTCCAATTCCTTTTCTAGCTTTAATTTTACTATTATTACCATTTCTCTCTCCTATTCCTCTCCTCCCCCTTTTCAATTTACCTTTGTTCTCTCTCTCTCTCTCTCTCTCTCTCTCTCTCTCTCTCTCTCTCTCTCTCTCTCTCTCTCTCTCTCTCTCTCTCTCTCTCTCTCTCTCTCTCTCTCTCTCTCAATGGCGTTTGTTCTGGCAACTCTGATTTTCTCCTTTCTTTTCTTCCTTCCTCTTTTTTTTTTCTTTCTGTTTTTCCTCTTCCAATTTTCCTTCTTTATCTTCTTGTTTTGTCCTTACCATCTTTTCTTTCTTGGTTCTTTCTTTTCCCTTCGTTTCGTCTGTTCTTCTCTTTCCTCTTTTCTTCTCCGAGTCCCTGTTTCCCCGTTTTCTTCCCTGTTTTCCTCCCTGCCTTTCTTCTTTCCTCTCTTCTCCCTCTCCTTGTTTTATTTATTTTTTTCTTGGCTTCTCTTTACTTTATTGTTCTTGTTTCGCTTACTTTGACTTGTTTTCTCCGTTCTCCTCTCGTTTTCATTTCCCTTTCTCCTTCTCTCTCTCTCTCTCTCTCTCTCTCTCTCTCTCTCTCTCTCTCTCTCTCTCTCTCTCTCTCTCTCTCTCTCTCTCTCTCTCTCTCTCTCTCTCTCTCTCTCTCTCTCCCCTTCTTGCCCTCCTTTCTTCCTCGCTTCGCTTCTTGCTCCCTTTATTCTTGCTTCTTTTCTCATCCACCGTTATTTATTCATATTACGGTGTGCTCTTTCCTTCCTTTATTGTTTTTCTGTTTATTTATCTATTTATTTATTTTCTCAAAGGTCTGTCTCATTTTCCTCGTCTCTCTTCCTTCCTTTGTCCTCCTTTTCCATTTCATCCTCATCCTTTCCCTTTATAAATTCTTCTCCATCTCCTCTCAGGTTTTAGTTACAATGGAATCTCTTTCTCCTCCTCCTCCTCCTCCTCCTCCTCATTTTTGGAAGAAGAGGAAGAGGAGGAGTGTAAAGGAGACACGGGAGAAAAAGGAGATTTGTGGAGATAGAGAGAGAGTGAAGGTGGGGTGAGAGGATGGAGGTGTGAGTGATGGTGAAGAACGGGAGGGGGTAAGAGAAGGTGATAGGCTGGTGAAGGTGTTAGTGAAGGATATGCTGGAGTCAGGGAGGGGTCAGGGGAGGGGTCAGGGAGGGGTCAGGAGTATATAACATTCATTTTAGTTAATTTTGCTTAGTTTGGGTTGTGTTCCTTCCTTCCTTCCTTCCTTCCTTCCTTCCTTCCTTCCTTCCTTCCTTCCTTCCAACGAGCGTACAGTTAATTTAAGTCGTGTTCCTTCCTGCTTTCCTTCCTTCCTTCCTTCCTTCTTTCCTTCCTTCCCTCCTTCCTTCCTTCCTTCCTTCCTTCCTTCCTTCCTTCCTTCCATCAGACGAGCGTGAATTTGATGGATGGAATGACAGACTGATTGGTTTAAGGCAGCGCAACAACACCTCGGGATCTTCCTGGGAACGAGAGGAGGATGAGGAGGAGGAGGAGGAGGAAGAGGGTAAACACGAAGGCTGGAGGTGCATGAGGGTTGAGAGTATAGAAGAATGTGGAAGGAGGCGTGAAATGAGGGTCAGGCGAGGCTTTGGGTGTGACATGGCCAGTGAGGGAAGGATAGGAGGTTAGAGACGTGTGGCTTGAGTGTAGTGGAGTAGTGCAGGTGGTATGGATCAATGTGGAGTGTGGAAGGACTGTAGGAAGATTAGTATAAGTGCTTAGGTATGGAGTGGTATGTGGATTAGTGTGAGTGACCGAGGACTGCCACCTGCTTTGTATGAGGGAGTTGATATGTTTACGCATGGAGTGAAGGAGGGAGTGGGATTAATATCTGGGAGCGGAAGAGATACCGTGCGTTATTGTGGAGTGAGGGGAGTAGGTCAGCAAGGAGTGAATTGCCTACAGGTAGAAGTGAGCGAGTGAGGGGTGAGCCAGTGAGGCAGCGGGGGCGGCGCGGCTCGTGTCCCAAGACGGTGTTATTATCACAATTTATCGCTCCCTCACCGCGGAAACTTTTGTAATTAATCCCGCTGTTGGTGCTTGCTAATGGCTGCTTACCTTGCTCTGCCTGCTGAACCTACTAATTGTCTTAAGTACGCCCGCTCCCTGCTGCCTGTTGCCTGCCTACTTTCCTGCCTGTCTGTCTGTGCTTGTGCTGTACCTGCTTACCTGCTGCTCCACTCGCCTACATAGAATCCTGTGCATCTTTGTCACTCTCGTCACGCTTGTCACGCTTGCCTTCATCACACACGCGACCTGCTGAGCGACCTGCACCTCAGCGGAGTCATCGTACCTGTTCTTGATTACTGTTTTGTTGGATGATTGCACTTGTTGACTTAATCACCTGCTTGTGAGGGAGAATCATTGCTCCCAGGTGTGTGTGTGTGTGTGTGTGTGTGTGTGTGTGTGTGTGTGTGTGTGTGTGTGTGTGTGTGTGTGTGTGTGTGTGTGTGTGTAAAAACATATGTAGTCCCTCCCATCGTCTGTTTACTCACCTGTGTCGAAATGTAAACAGCTATTGGTGGAGCTAATGTGTGTGTCAAAGAGAGAGAGAGAGAGAGAGAGAGAGAGAGAGAGAGAGAGAGAGAGAGAGAGAGAGAGAGAGAGAGAGAGAGAGAGAGAGAGAGAAAGGGTGGGGCGTTCTCTCACTCACTCTCTCTCTCTCTCTCTCTCTCTCTCTCTCTCTCTCTCTCTCTCTCTCTCTCTCTCTCTCTCTCTCTCTCTCTCTCTCTCTCTCTCGTCATATTTACCCAGCTGACGAGGTAGGTCTGTCTGCCACCACCCGGGCGCCCCACACTCCCCTTGGCCCTCGGGTCGGCACGGTAACTTAAGCATTCACAAGCGACACCTTTCATTTGGAGACGCGCAAACACTCCCTTCATTGTGTGGAAGCGCCCCTGCCTACTCCCACCTAACCTTGCGTACCAGACCTTTAGTATTTGTCACTGATGGCACTCCTGTTGTCAGTATGAGCCAGAGTTTGCGTCTACTTAGTGTGGCGTAAGTGTGGTGGATTTTTAAGTGAGAAAGCTTACGGTGTTGTGTTCTTTAATTAAGTTTCTCGTAGTGCTAAGTCTTGTTAGAGACGGCAGGTGTTTTGTTCGTTCTTTCTTTGTGTTCATGTGTTTATTGTATTGCTTGTTACCATAATCTGGCCTAATCGACTCGTAATTTTGCCTTAGCTTGCCGTGTTCTAACTTAATCTTTCTTAACTTCGCATATCTTATCTTACTGTACCTTACTAACCTCACCTTACCTTATCACACCAAGTCCTACCTTACCTTACCTTACTTAATCTAACCTAATCTGACCTAACCTAACCTAACTTAATCTAACCTAACTTAACCTAACCTAACCTAACTTAATCTAACCTAACCTAACCTTACCTAACTTAACCTAACCTAACCTAACCTAACTTAACTTAATCTAACCTAACTTAATCTAACCTAACCTAACTTAACCTAACCTAACCTAACCTAACCTAACTTAATCTAACCTAACTTAATCTAACCTAACCTAACTTAACCTAACCTAACCTAACCTAACTTAATCTAACCTAACCTAACCTAACTTAACTTAACCTTACCTCGCCTTATCTTACTTAACCTTACCTTACTCAACCTAACCTAACCTTATTCAACCTAACAAAAGCAAGAAGCCCCGAAGTAGAATTTTGCAACCGCCTTGTTACTTGACCTGCAAATATGAAATAACGAAAGACTCCATATTATAATACCTGCAAATGGCACCGGTAGACATGACCTGATCTGACCTAGTTACATATGACCTTTTCCTGTGTGTGTGTGTGTGTGTGTGTGTGGGCAGGATCGAGGATGAGGAGGAGGACTAGAGAGGGGAGGGGGAGAAAAGAGAGAAAGGATGCACATGGGATAGAAAGAAGAGGAGAAAGAGGAAGAGAGGAAAGTGAAGTTACATACAAACAGATTCAGTATATAGTTGAATGCATTTGGCGGCACTCACCCGGGACTTTCCTTCCTTCCTTCCTTCCTTCCTTCCTTCCTTCCTTCCTTCCTTCCTTCCTTCCTTCCTTCCTTCCTTCCTTCCTTCCTTCCTTCCTTCTTTCCTTCCTTCCTTCCTTCCTTCCTTCCTGCATGCCTGCCTTTCTGCCTGTCTTCCTTGCCTTGCTTTGAGGAGAGTGCCACGAGTGTAGGCGTCAAGGTGTGGAGGCGGCGGCGGCGGCAGCGGGGAGTGTTGGGGGGTGAGCAGGTGAGAGATGAGACACATAGCTCGAATAGCAGGGAGGTTTTATTTGAGGCGTCCTGAAGCGAGTGTGTGTAGAGTGGGGGCTTGTGAGTGATATTGAGAGAGAGAGAGAGAGAGAGAGAGAGAGAGAGAAGGGGGGGGAGATGGAGGGAAGGAAGGAAAGGAGATAGGGAGGGAAGGTAGAGGAGAAATAGAGATGGGGGAGGGAAGGGAGGCTGGAGGGAGGAAAGGAAGTCAGGGGGGAGATAGATAAGGATGGTGGGGTGTGAGGAAGCGAGGAAGAGAGAAAAAGAGAGGGAGGGGGTGAAGGAAGCGAGGGAGGGAGGTAGGGTAGGTGGACAGAGAGAGAGAGAGAGAGAGAGAGAGAGAGAGAGAGAGAGAGAGAGAGAGAGAGAGAGAGAGAGAGTCGTGGTGCTGGTGAGTGCCCCGTGAAGGATCGGCAAGGCGGCGGTGGAGTGAAGCAAAAGAAAGGAGGAATGCCGTGTGACTTCTGAGAGGGTGCCGGGCGAGCTGTGAATGCAGAGACGTGCCTCCCCTCGTCCCTCGCCTTGCCTCGCCCTGCCTCGCCCTGCCCGCCGCCACGTGTGCCAGGCAAACAGGCGGGGAACATGAGCAGTGTGTGTGTGTGTGTGTGTGTGTGTGTGTGTGTGTTGGGGAGTTCTGGTGATGGTAGTGTTAGTGGTTTGTTATTTTCGTCGTCGTTGTTAAGTTGTTTTTGTTGTTACTACTACTACTACTACTACTACTACTACTACTACTACTACTACTACTACTACTACTACTACTACTACTACTTGTTATTTTTTTACCCATGTTATTAATTAAAAGGTGATTGTAAAAATATATATAAAAAGATGTTTCTGTACGGCTTTCCTCCCTCCTCCTCCTCCTCCTCCTCCTCCTCCTCCTCCTCCTCCTCCTCCTCCTCCTGTCCTCCGTGCACCTCTCAGTCTCAGTAATCAGGGCATTCATTGAGGGGTGGCAAGGAATTTATGTTAGTAGAGACGTCATACACACACACACACACACACACACACACACACACACACACACACACACACACACACACACACACACACACACACACACACACACACACACACACACACACATATATCATTTTTTACATATTTCTACCTACATATATATATATATATATATATATATATATATATATATATATATATATATATATATATATATATATATATATATATATATATATATATATATATTTTTTTTTAGTGCTTATTAATTTTTTGTTTTATCTTATTTTTCAGTGCTCTATTTTTTGTTTTGTCACTTTTCGTCTACGTTTTTCACAACTCTACGTCTCAGGTTTACGTTCACATAGTATTTTTTTTATTTCTTTTCATCTTTTCTCCTCCTCCTCGTCCTCCTCCTCCTCCTCCTCCTCCTCCTCCTCCTCCTCCTCCTCCTCCTCCTCCTCCTCCTCCTCCTCCTCTCTCTTTACCTTGTGCAATATTCCGTATCCCGCCTGGCTCCTCTCTTGTCAGTCTGGATTTTCTCGTGTACCTTCGTGTATCGCTACATCTCCCTCCTCTCTGTCTTTATACTTCACTTTATTTCTTTTTATGATTCATCCTCCTCCTTTTCCTCTGTCCTCCTCTTCCTCCTCTCTGTTGCAGCTCTCGTTTTCTTCTGCATCTCTTTGTCTGTTTGTTCACTCTCTATTTCTGCCCTATCCCAATTTCTTCATTCACTTATTTCTTCTTTCGCCTTTCTGTTTGTTTGTGTCCTCTTTGTGTCTCCTGTTTGTCTTCTGTCTCCTGTTTATCTCCCGTTTTTCTGGCTGTCTCCTCTCCTGTCTGTTTTTCTCCTGCTTATCTCCTCTCTGTGTTTCTATTCCCTTCTTCTTCCACCATGATCCAGCCTTTTTCTCAGCTCTCCTTTTCTACCACCTGCCTGTCTGTTCAACCTCTCTACCATAGCCCAAGCTTCTCCTTTCATTCCTGTTTCCCTTCGCTTGTTTGGCTGTCTCCTCTCTTGTCTATATTCTCTGTAGCTGCAGTATAACCCAGCCTTATCATTTCTCCTTGTTTTTCTTGACCTATGTTTACAGCACAGCGCCTCCTCTCTACCTTGTTTTTCCTATCTTGTGTGTATGTCTGTGTGTGTGTGTGTGTGTGTGTGTGTGTGTGTGTGTGTGTGTGTGTGTGTGTGTGTGTGTGTGTGTGTGTGTGTGTGTGTGTGTGTGTGTGTGTGCCTGGAGCGTCTGATCTCACCTCTTATCTATAGACGAGGAGACGGCAGTGGAGAGCGATCCGAGGGTAATCTGGGTAACGATGTCTTGGGGAAAGCAGTCAGGGTGAGGTGTTGTGTGTCTGTTTGTGTGTGTGTGTGTGTGTGTGTGTGTGTGTGTGTGTGTGTGTGTGTGTGTGTGTGTGTGTGAAGATCTCTTTGTCAGCTGTTTATGGGAAGATTGTGGTTTTGTTTGTTTGTTTATTTATTTATTTATTTATTTATTTTCGTAGGAGCTTCAAAAATAGATTGTGTGGATGTGAGGAGTGAAGATTTGCATGTTAGATGGCTTAGGAAGGCTAGGTTATATATGTATTTATTTATTTATTTATTTATTTATTTTAGGATATTGATCAGCAACGACAACATTGAGTGGATAGGTAAAATAAAAAGTTCCATTCAGAATTAGAGAAATAGAGGAACTGCAACCATTCTCATAAGTCAAGTACGTTTTTTTTTTTTTTTTTTTTCCATATATATTCATTTCCTTGTTTTTATCTTTCGTATTCCTTATAGTGACGGTGGTGGCAGTCGTGGCGGTGGTGGCAAACTGCATCGCAAGAATTGTTATGCTAGTATGTTCCTTTGTGGCGGTGTTTTGTGTGGCGCTGCGAGGGTGTTGTTGGTGCCAGGCGTATTCTTGTGGTGGTGGTGGTGGTGGAGTTATGGTGGTGGTGAAGGCAGTGTGTATGTGTGTGTGTGTGTGTAGTGTATGTATTCAGTGGCGTGTCTTCTGCTTGTGTGTGTGTGTATGTGTGTGTGTGTCTGGTAATGTGAAGGGTTGTGAGAGTGGTAAAAGTTATTCTCTCTTTTGTAACAGAGGAAGGGCAACACACACACACACACACACACACACACACACACTTTTCTCTCTCTAGACCACTCTCAGAAACACTTCAGCGCCGCATCTCCATTACATTAAAAGGTTCTTGTTTAGTTGAGGTTACACTGGTTTTTAAGAGTGTTTTTTTAAAATTTTTTTATGGTTCTAGTGACAGATTAACATGATTTCTACATTATTAACAGGAGAAGCACTACCGAGAAACCAAGTAATCGTCTCTGTGACCTTTGAAAATAGAGCAAAGCGTTACAGAGAGAGAAAAAAAGAAGAAAAAATGACGGTGTTGGAAAGAATGAGAGAGAGAGAAAGAGAGGAAAAAAAAAAAAAAACAAAAGGGATAAAAAAAAAAAAAGAACGAAAGAAGGGAAGAAAAACGGGGGGAATTACCATATAGTGACAAGTATGGGTGTGATAAGC
>NC_087157.1:34365615-34373115 GCF_035594125.1 Scylla paramamosain
GCTGGTTAGAAAAGGCTATAAGTGAGGTCGTGGATGAGAGAGAGAGAGAGAGAGAGAGAGAGAGAGAGAGAGAGAGAGAGAGAGAGAGAGAGAGAGAGAGAGAGAAATAACTAGTGAGGAATGCGGGAAGAGACTGTTTGCGAAAAGTTAATGGCCACAGCGGAAGAGAAAGAGGAGGAAGACGAGGAAGAGGAGGAGGAGGAGGAGGAGGAGGAGGAGGAGGAGGAGGGGGAGGGATTTTGTAACAGTCTTGGGGAATGGGATGAGATGAAGTGTTGGGTGACCTGCAGGAAGTACAGGAGAAGGGGTAAGGAGAGATGGAGGGGGAAAGGAAGGTTGGAGGAGCAGGGGCGTTAAGAGACATCCGGGGGTGTCACACTACCGCCAGATGGCCCCGCACACTCACGATGAAATAAAGAGAATGAAATATACTGTCTCACTCACACATGCCCTCTTGCCTCGACTTTCCCAGCCCTCCATAACTCAGGGACTTAGCCGAGCCGCCCCGCTCAACAAAGCCTCTTCGTTGTGACCTCCTATTCGTTTCTCGTTTAGCCGAATGGGTCAAGAGAGGTCGAGGAGGTCATTTGTGTACTTTGTGAGCTGGACGGGTGGGAGTGTGGAGGAGGAGGAGGAGGAGGAGGAGGAGGAGGAGGATAGAGAGACGTTACAGTGAGTCAAGCCTTGCGTGTGTGACTTGTGGTGATTGTAAACATATGATTAGTTTTAATGTAGCTCTGCCAGTGTTTACATTAGATCGTATTTGTGCCAGTTATTATTTTCGTATCACAAGTGTAGTATTTAGGTCGTCATTGTTTGTACTCGTTCTGCGTCACTAGACAGATGAACATGATAAACTCCCCTTTCAGAATCGCTTTGTTGTCACCACGAGTGTTTTCAAAGGAGACAGAGGTGATTAGCCGGATTCTGAAGACAGTTTCTCCTTTTGATAATGTAGAAATCTTGTTGATCTGTTACTAGAACCAAAAAAGAACCTTAAAAACCTGTGGAGCTTCAACGAGAGGCCTTTGAATGTAGTTTTTTCAGAATACGGTTCCTGATTATTTTTCAGTTCACTTTGCGATTATTTGTGAGCTCCTCCAGTGCGTGTTAGGCAAGGCAGGTGATGAGGCGTGGCGGGTGGCTGTAGCTGGGCGAACAATGTGTCAGGCTGGGCAGTGTATGGGTGTGATTGCTTAGAGAGGCACTACAGTCACCGGCAGTAACCCCCAGTGTATGTTAGGCAAGGCAGAGGTGATGAGGCGTGGCGGGCGGCTGTAGCTGGGCGAACAATGTGTCGGGCTGGGCAGTGTATGGGTGTGATTGCTTAGAGGGGCACTACAGTCACCGGCAGTAAGTCTTCTGACTTGGTCCATATGTCACCTCTTACCTGATGAAGGCTTGTTTTCCTGTGATTGGTTAATTCCCCTAACCTAACCTAACCTAACCTAACCTAACTATAACACACAATTATCATCACTCAACAGGTTACAGTTTTCTCAGCAGTACGTGTGAGTGTGAGGACGTTGGGGAGGAAAGAAAGGTGACAGGGAATTTAAGCTTGAATATCCTCTCCCCCCGTCAATAGTCTTTTCCTTGCCTCCCTATCAAGCAGCTGCCACTCCAATGATAGATAAGATAGCGTCCCCCTCTCCTTTGTGTTATCTTTAAATTTAGTAACGGGTATAACGCATCTACGGACTTGCTTTGTACCTGGATTCTGGCGGTGAGATGAAAAGGGTGCGCTTTATTGAATGGCATCGTGAGGGACTACGGATCTGCTGCTGTTTGTATCATCCTTTGCGTTCCTTTGTGATTGCCGCAGTGTGATAATCTCGTCATACTTGTTAATTCTCGCTAAATCTCAAAATCTGGTAATCTTTTTTTTTTTTTTTTTTTTTATCATTTATGTTTGTTCCTTTGTGTGTTTGTTATTTCTGGTGTTCATAATGCGACTTAATTTCGGTTACTTCCTGGTTGGGGTTGAGGAAGGGTCGTGGCGGGGGAAGGAGGGGAGAAAGGGGGAAGAAAAAAGACGTAGGGGGAAGAGAGGGTGGTAGTGACTGCATAGTGCTGTGTGGGGACGATACTGCGGGGAGTCTCTTGGTGTGGGGAGTGGGGGGTGGGGGGGGGGGCACACTGCTAATTTTGGTGGCGGAGGTGCGTGGCGGTGGCGGCAGGGGAATGGGGAAGGAAGGGAGGAAGCAAGGAAGGAAGGAAGGGGGAATTTGATAGGTTTGCATAAATTGAGGTTAAAGAAGGACGGGAGGGGGGAGGGTTGAAGGGAGCAATGAAATGGGACCGCAGGTGTGTGTGTGTGTGTGTGTGTGTGTGTGTGTGTGTGTGTGTTTGTATGTGTGCGTGTGTCTGTCTGTCTGTCTGTCTGTCACGTCCCCTCCCCCTCCAACTCACACCTGCCTCACTCCTCACTCCTCTGCCATGCCTGTTTTTTTTTTTTTTTTCTCTCTCAACTCAGATCTGTAGAATTTTTTTGGTGTGGGTCTATATTCACTCCCCGGTTAGCCTACATTCTGTCTGGGTGGGGACTGAGGAGAGGCAGGCGTATTTACTCTCATCGCCCCCTTGTGTTGTGAATGCTCCCGGCTCGTTCATCGCGCATTATTTTAGTTATCCTCCATTTCTTCATTCTATTTTCGTTCTTTGCTTTGTTCCGTTGTGTTTCATTGCGTTCCGGATCTCCATGCCTCGTTTATCTTTTATTGTTGTGATTTACATGTGTTGTCCGGTTTTCCGTGTGTGTTTACGTATTATAAGCGTCTCCTCCAGGTTTTTCTGCTCCTTGAAATGTGAAAATTGTTTGTTCTTCGTTTATGTGCCTCTTTCTTTCTAGTGGTAGTAAAAGGAATGGTGGTTTTTATCTTTATGTTCCCGTCATAATGATAAAAAGAAAGTTGAGGTCTTTTTATGTTCCAATAATAGTGAAAAAAAAAGTAAATCAGTATTAGATCATTTTTTCCATTATCCCCTACAATTCTTTCTGGTATTTTTGTGTCGCAGTCTTTTCAGTAATTCCGCAACCGAGAAAAAGACAAAATTGATCTCCTATTATTAGTTTTTTTTTTTTAATGTGTATGCGAACATTTCCGTAGCGCTGCCCTTCACTGCCAACAAAGGGGCGCCTGTGCGAGTGAAAGTCAGGAGTCTATTATTCACTGTTATTCACTTACTGATCTATTTCTGTCCCATCATCCGTTGCGGCACGACCACTCATCCTTCACAACCACCCACGACCCCACCAATTACAAGCAAACACCGGCGTGACGTCACAAACAGCCAGCCAATCAGGGAGGAGTACGTGATGGATGTGACCCGCCCCTCACCTCTCCCTCTCTCAATGGGTATTGGAACATGCCCTGCGCGTGTCCCAAGGAGTGGGGAGGGAGGGAGGGCACTGGGGTCCCTCTGCAGTGGGCGGTCGTGTTCCCTCCTTGCTGCATGCTGCGAGTCCAGTCTTCATTTCAGGAAGTGTAGGAGAGTGTGTTCTTGTGTCTTGATTATAAATGTATGGCCGTAATGGAAACCCTGTGTGTGTGTGTGTGTGTGTGTGTGTGTGTGTGTGTGTGTGTGTGTGTGTGTGTGTGTGGGAGGTGCCAAGGTTGAAATTCTTGCCTCTGTAGCGCGTCAACTACATATTGCAGGCTGCACTCATTACGGATGTATTTCAACTTCATGATCTCTGTGATGAATGTAATGTGTGTGTGTGTGTGTGTGTGTGTGTGTGTGTGTGTGTGTGTGTGTGTGTGTGTGTTGTACCTTTCTCTACACTTATATTTGTTGAGTTCGGTCTGTCACGTTTGGGGGGAAGTGGGGGGGCGTGTTGGGCGAGGGAAGGGGGGCGAGGCTTGGCGATGATTGGCTGAGTGGCGGTAAGTTTGGCCCGAGCTGAGCTGAGCTGAGCTGAGGTGTACTTCTAGACGGGCTGACTCACTCACTGGCAGGTTAATTAACTGGTCTGCCTGGTGACTACACAGATTGAGTGGTTGGTGGGTTAAGCGTCTCGCTGCCTCACAAGACTGATTGCTTGATTACCTGACTGGCTGGCTGGCTCAGTGACTGGTAAGCCGGGGTGGTCTGGTCGCTGGTGGCTTAATTATTTCGACTCGACAGACTAACTGACTAAGTGAGCGGCTAAGTGGCGCCCTGACTGACTGGGTGGCGGGCTGGTCGTGACTGCCTGAGGAAGTACTCGTGCTGTCTGTAGCCATTAATCTCCCGCCTTGGCTCAGACCTCCTCTCGCTGAGCAGGGAGACGAGGCCATCCCACCGCGCCGCCTTGGGGAGAAAATACCCTCCGGAAAGAATGTGTCAGGAAGCTTCACTTACCTAACCGCGCCTCGCTGCTGCGGCCGATCTGCCGATAGCGTGTCTTGGTGTCTCCGCCTCGCCTGGCTCGCGACACCCACCAGACTCCCTGCTGCATCTAAAATGATTGGTATTGTGCCGCTACTTAATGAAGACCGGCGCCCCTTCCAGATGTGGCCCTTTGCTGTGCTGCCATCTCTTGTTGTTGTTGTTGTTGTTGTTGTTGTTGTTGTTCTCATTCCTCCTCCTCCTCCTCCTCCTCCTCCTCCTCCTCCTCCTCCTCCTCCTCCTCCTGGTACTACGTGTCTAATTTCTAATGGTAAAAAAGTCAAGTAAGGCGATGATAAGCTCAAACCATATGACATTTTGCTGTTTTCACGTACTGTACTCCTCGTTACCGCCACCACCACCACCATCACCACCGCCGCCGCCGCCACCACCACCTTCACTCACTCGCCGTCCCCGCCTGGCAGCTCTCTCCGTACATCACCAGGGTGCTGGAGGGGCATCTGGTGGCGGTTGAGGCGCCTCCACCACGCCCCAAACGCCCCCACCACTTGTACGCGTGCCCTCACTCAGTGTGTTGCTGCCTCCTCCCGTACCCGTCCCCTGCCTCCCTCCCAGCGACGTGTTAGTCTTGCATTGAAAGTATTTATTGTTATTGACACTCACTATGTTGCTTATTTAGACTCACATTGTCGCAATCCAGATATTTATAGTTAATCTGCCTCAGTCCCTGGCCCAGCACGGAGCACCTGCCGCCTTACGCAACGCCCGGAGTGACCCTTGCTTGCCGCTCCGTGCCGGCAGAAGCGAAAAGGAACACAGGCAGAGAGAATCGGTTTAATACTGTTGGTGCAGCGATACTCCTCCCTCAGCGCTACGTGAGGCGAGTGGGGAAATGTCAGATTGGTCTTGACTTGACGGCTGCAATATCACGCTCATGAGAGGATGCTTGGACCAGCTGACCACGGCGAGGGGCCATCCATCACCAGGAACACTGCCACGGCCGCCTCCTCTGTGTTCACTGTGTTGCCTGCATGCATCTCTCTCTCTCTCTCTCTCTCTCTCTCTCTCTCTCTCTCTCTCTCTCTCTCTCTCTCTCTCTCTCTCTCTCTCTCTCTCTCTCTCTCTCTCTCTCTCTCTCTCTCTCTCTCCCCCTCCCCCTCCCCCTCCTCCTCCTCCTCCTTTTCCATCCTGCCGAGACACCAGCGGCGACGTGAGGCTCGTGGGTAGTCGTGGGCGGGGAAAGAGTCGGAGGGAGGGAGGGAGGGGAGGGAGGGAGCAGGACGCCGCTAACGCAACCATGGAGAGACACCCGAAGCGTTTACTTATCTGTATGGATGGGAATCAACATTAACTTGGTGGAGTGGAAGTGGCTGGCCGAGGGAACGCTAGCTGGCTGGCTGGCTGGCTGGCTGGCTGTCCCTGGATGGCTGAAGGGCTGGTTATATGACTGACTGCTTCAAGCTCGTGGTGAGATGCTTGATTGATTAAGTGGTTAGATGTGAGGAGAAGAGTTGTCCCAGTTAGCTGACTGACTGACTGACTCACTGACTCACTGACTGCCGATGGGTGTACGTGACTGGTTGGACTTTCTGGTCGGGTGACTAAAGAAATATCACAGTGACTGACTGACTGATGCACTGGCTGTCTGCCACAGTGGGTGCACTACATATGCTGGCCATTGGTTTGGAGAGTGATTGTCCCGTCTGTCTGACTGACTGACTGCCTGCCTGTCTGCCTGTCTGCCTACCTGCCTGATGTGCAATGCTGTATTGCTTGTACGTGTGGGAAGTTAAATGGCTGATGGACTGAAGAGCGATGACTCCAACTCACTGACTTCCCTACTGCTTCGACTGGACGTTTGACGAAGTAACAGGCCACTTGACAGGAGAATGGCTACCTCATCGAACTGACTGGCTGACGGAAGACTGACACCTTTAACAGCCAACCCTACCCGTGGATTGAGTAACTAGTGAAATTAGCGTGCGGTGAAACAAGTATATTTAGCCGCACCACTCTCGCGGCTGAGTGACGGTGCTGGGCCTCAATTTAGACATCACAGTCGCCCGTCAGTCTCCCAGTAAGTGCAAACCCTCCTGCTGCTACCCCGCGTCCTCGTCCGTGGCCTGCATCTGTCACCTTGCATCTCACATCCTCACCTTGGCTGGCAGGGGCGGCTTCCTACTGCAGGGGCTCGAGCATGTGTTCCCTTGAAGAGTGTGTTGATACCATGAGAGGTTTGTTTAATGTGCCACGGGGTCCTCAAGGGGAAGAGAGGGGAGAGGGGACAGAGAGGGGAAGTGAATGGTGATAGAATGAGAGGGGAAGGGAAGGAGAGGGTGGTCGGTAAAATTATATAAGAGAACATTCGTTCCCCCTCCCTCTCTTTCTCCTTCTTTATTTTCTCCCTTCCTTTCCCCTCTCTTCTCTTCCACCACCACCACCACCACCACCACCACCACCCGTCACGTAACTAACCCCCTCCTCTGCTCTCCCCTCCTCTCCTGTCCTGCCCTTTGCCAGTTACCTCCCCTTTTTCTCCTCCCCTCTTCAACCACTAACTCCGCTATCTATACTCCTTACTTCCTCCCCTCCGCAGTGCATATCCCTCCCTCCCTCCCTCCCTCCCCTCCCTCCATCCATCCTGCCTTTTATTTTCCTCTCTTGTGCTTTCTTTCTTTCCTGTTTCCCTCACTCCTTCGTGTACATCATCTGGCTCTGTTCTTCCATTCCTATCCACATTCCTAAACATATCTATGCACTCCTCCTCCTCCTCCTCCTCCTCCTCCTCCTCCTCCTCCTCCTCCTCCTTTTTCCCCGCAACCTTCCCTACATTGCCAAGACCCGAACACCTGTATAAGCTTGTGTGTGTGTGTGTGTGTGTGTGGTGGCCTCCATATAGCTTACTGAGACTGTGAGTACATACGTATATGGGTTCAAGAAACGACATCAGGTGTCTCTCTCTCTCTCTCTCTCTCTCTCTCTCTCTCTCTCTCTCTCTCTCTCTCTCTCTCTCTCTCTCTCTCTCTCTCTCGTGCCAAGAGCATCAGCGTGGCGGTTCCTTTACATACGGTATTATGAGGTGTTTACACACACACACACACACACACACACACACACACACACACACACACACACACACACACACACACACACACACACACACACACA
>NC_087157.1:34385615-34390615 GCF_035594125.1 Scylla paramamosain
GAGAGAGAGAGAGAGAGAGAGAGAGAGAGAGAGAGAGAGAGACCATTTATAGGCGTTCCCACTGCTAATTAATATACTTTGACACCTTCCACTTCGCTCACTAATTAACTGATCGGCTTTAAATCTCCCGTATGTGTGGTTTCCTTTCTCTCTCTCTCTCTCTCTCTCTCTCTCTCTCTCTCTCTCTCTCTCTCTCTCTCTCTCTCTCTCTCTCTCTCTCTCTCTCTCTCTCTCTCTCTCTCTCTCTCTCTCTCTCTCTCTCTGTGTGTGTGTGTGTGTGTGTGTGTGTGTGTGTGTGTGTGTGTGTGTGTGTGTGTGTGTGTGTGTGTGTGTGTGGTTTAATTAGGAGAGTGAAAGCAACGGGGTCCCTGCTCACCTGCTGCCTGGCGGGTCACCTGATCTACCCACCTGTCTCGAGGGAGGGAGTGGTTTCCTTCACCTGCCGACCCGCCTCGCCCCGCCCCTCCTTGCCCTGCCCCGTCCCGCCCCGCCCCTCCTCAGTCACTCCCTTTCAGCAACTCAAATAGGGTCTTGGCAGGCTGGCTTGTTAAGAGGAAGGGGTTGTTGTTGTTGTTGTTGTTGTTGCTGTTATAATTGTCACCATCCATTTTTTGACTTATTATGTTTTGTTTTAATTTCTATACTGTCTTTTTGTAGCGAGATTGGGCTCTCTCTCTCTCTCTCTCTCTCTCTCTCTCTCTCTCTCTCTCTCTCTCTCTCTCTCTCTCTCTCTCTCAGCACCTCGGGATCGTGGTGGCTGTTGTCCCCTTGATCCCCACCTGGTTCGTAGTGCCGCCCCGTGGAGTGCCAGCCTTGAGCCTCGCCTGCCGCCCTCCTGGACTCCGGCGGGTGTTACGTTCGCTGACCTGCACCCAACATAAGCTCAATTGCGGGGAAAGTCAGTTGTAGGGTTTCTCACAATGGTCTATGCTGGAGCTGCTGTGTGGTTCGGCTCGCGGGCATGTATTAGTTTAGCTTGTGCCGAACTCTCCTCTCGTGAGCGGCTTGCTGGTTTTACAGTATACGGTCTGTAGATGTGTTAGTTTTTCATCCCTGCAGCTTCTTAGTGGGTGTAGTGGGATTCGTTAGTGATTTTCAAGTGTTTTTGTCCTGGTGTGGTAACCTTACGAAGATGAAGAAGGCAGATGAGGCAGGAAATTAAGACGGTGAGTGAAAGAAAAAGAGGGGAAAAAAATGCGAAGGATTATTAGAGATTTTCAAGGGTATTTTTGTCGTGGTGTGGTGACCTTACGAAGATGAAGAAGGCAGATGAGGCAAGAAATTAAGACGGTGAGTGAGAAAAAAGAGAAAAAAAAATAAAAAATAAAAAAACTGCGAAGAAGAAGGATTATTAGAGATATTCAAGGGTATTTTTGTCGTGGTGTGGTGACCTTACGAAGATGAAGGAGGCAGATGAGGCAAGAAATTAAGACGGGTGATTGAGGGAAAAGAATAATAATAAAAAAAACGAAGGAATAAAGGGAGATAGAGGAAAATGGAAAAAAAAATACCCCAGCACCTTGTACGCACGGAAGCTGTTCAGTTCATGATTGTAGAGAGTCGAGTAGCGTAGTGTAATAATAATAATAATAATAATAATAATGATAATAATAATAATAATAGTTAACAAGCACTGCGCATCAAAAAAAAAAAAAAAATACTGAGAACCCAACTGCTAATCCCTGGAGTCTTTGAAAATAATATCGATAAAAAACACAAAATTTTATAAGAAAAAGGAGGAGGAGGAGGTTAATGTTTTCCGTACCTTCTTCACCTGTCCGCTCTCGTGTCGCGTCGGGGGTAGGGGGAGGGGCAGATCGGTAGAAAAGAAAGTCGACTGGCAGTTTCAAAATAAATCTTTAAGATACATTACGTTTAATTAGAAAGAATGTGGAGTTGTAATGTCAGCTGATCCTAATGAGGTGAGAGGAGGAGGAGGAGGAGGAGAAGGAGGAAGAAAGAAGACTAGTGGTGGGAGGAGAGGGAAAGAAGAGGGAGTAAGAGGGGAGGAAGAGGAAGAATGGTGATGGGAGGAGGGGGAAGGATGAGGAGCAAGAATAGGAGGAGGAGAGGAGAAGAAGGAAGTCTGTTAGATATTCAGGCACTACACGCAATCAAGAAGACCATCTCGCCCTTCCCTTGCCTCCTCCTCCTTCCCTCCGCATTTTTCTTCCTTCCTCTCCTTCTTTTCACCTCGCTAACTTGCCTCCCTCGCTCTCTCTGTCTCTCTCTCTTCCCTGCAAGCCGCGATGCAAGAGTGTCGCGGCTCTATACCACTGATTGTGAGTCCGGGGTGGAGGAATGGGGTGGTGGTGCTGGTCGTTGTTGTTGTTGTTGTTGTTGTTGTTGTTTTCTTCTTCGTCGCCGTCTTCGTCTTGTTCTTGTTCTTGTTCTTTTTTTTAGTTCTTTCGTCTTCGCATTCGTTTTGTCTTCTTCTTCTGTAGTAGTAGTAGTAGTAGTAGTAGTAGTAGTAGTAGTAGTAGTAGTAGTAGTAGTAGTACGATACGAAAAGCATGGTGCAACAGGAGGAAGTAGAGGAGGAGGAGGAGGAAGAGGAGGAGGACATGATGGTACTGATGGAAGTATTGAAGGCAGCAAGTGGATGAATTTATGGAGCGTGAGGTGGAGATGTGAACAATCCCTGTATAGTTGTGACGTGTGGATGGTGATAAGGGTGTGTAAGGGATAATGGTGTGGATGGTGATAAGGATGGCGGAAGGGATAAGGAGTTAGTGGAGGCGGCCAGCTGCTGTGTGTGTGTGTGTGTGTGTGTGTGTTGGGAGAGGGAGTGACAGGTGGATAAAGTGAGGAAGGTGGTGGTGGTGGTGGTGGTGGTGGTGGTGGTGGTGGTGGTGAAATCCCTTATTGATTCACTGAGAAACTCCACTTGGCCGTCTGGACTTCAGGAATACCTCTCTTGTTCCTTCCTTCCTTCCTTCCTTCCTTCCTTCCTTCCTTCCTTCCTTCCTTCCTTCCTTCCTTCCCTCCTTCCCTCCTTCCTTCCTCCCTTCCTTTCATTTTCGTTCCCATTCATTGTCCCTTTTCAATCTTTAACCACTTGTCTGCAATCCCTACACACACACACACACACACACACACACACACACACACACACACACACACACACACACACACACACACACACACACACACACACACACACACACACACACGTCAATCCTCCGGTAATCTCCTGCCGTCCCTCCAACTCGATCCACGGAGAGCCAGCCAAAGTTTAATCAAATTACAGAGTTTGAGGCTGAGTGGCGGTGTTGCTGGTGATGGCGAGAGAGAGAGAGAGAGAGAGAGAGAGAGAGAGAGAGAGAGAGAGAGAGAGAGAGAGAGAGAGAGAGAGAGAAACATTACTACCTTCATTTTAAGGCGAGACGAACAGAAAGAGGGACAGAGCGAGAGTTAGAGAGTTAAATTAAGGTTTAAAATAGAACTGAAACATGAATATAAGCAGTTATTGAGGCACTTCAAAGAGCGGAGGGAAGAAAAACGAGGATTATAACAGCACGGTGAACAATACGGCGAGGCGCTCCTGAGGTGACACGAAGCATGCAGTGACCGAGACATGGAGGCAGGGGGAAGTGAAGGAGGGAATGGGGATGCGGAGGAACGAACGGAAAAGGAGAGCGAGGAGAGGAAAGGGAAGGAAAAGGGGATGCAGGGAGGAAGGAAGGAGGAAGAGGAAGGCAGAAGGGGACACAGATGAAAGGCAAGCGGGAAGTAAAGTGTTCTAGCTCGCAAAAAGGAAGGGAATAATTAACGAAGGGCATTTTGGCGAAGTCTGAAATCCCAAGAGGCCATTTCGTAAACAGCGGGGAAGAAATGGCTCTGTTTGGAAGGTCGAGAGCTGAAGAAAATAACACAAAATGACAACGTTACGAATAATAGATGGGTAGTTTGTTAAGGAGCAGATTAAAACAAAGAATGAATTGAGAGGTTAGGAAGGAAGGCAATGATAAAACCTCTCTGTTTGGAAGGTCGACAGATAATGAAAATAACAAAATGACAACGATACGAATAATAGATGGGTAGTTTATTAAGGAGCAGATTAAAACAAAGAATGAATTGAGAGGTTAGGAAGGAAGACATTGATAAAACCTCTCTGTTTGGAAGGTCGACAGATAATGAAAATAAGACAAAATGACAACGATACGAATAATAGATGGGTAGTTTGTTAAGGAGCAGATTAAAACAAAGAATAAATTGAAAAGTTAGGAAGGAAGGCATTGATAAAATCTCTGGAAGGTCGAGAGATAATGAAAATAACACAAAATGACAACGATACGAATAATAGATGGGTAGTTTGTTAAGGAGCAGATTAAAACAAAGAATAAATTGAAAAGTTAGGAAGGAAGGCATTGATATAACCTTGTAACTGTAATATTTCACGTTCTTTAACCCTTTCGCTGCTACTTTGCACATCTTTCCTTAATTACGAACCATTTTGAGACACCTTTTCTTGTTCTGCAGCCACCTCCAAACACTGTACTGCCTAGAAATTGCAAAATCTATTCTTTTTTTATCTTCTTTCTTGTAGACGCTTATAAAGAGTCCATGCATTGGTTTAGTGTTCTGAATTGTTGCATTGAGCGCGCATTGAGAGGATTAAGAAGTAGACAGAAAAGAAAAAAAAACACTGTACTCAATAATCTTTCCATCACTTTGTATAGAATGAGTCTGAGAAGTTAATAAGTAAAAGAAAGGAAAGAAAAAACGCTATTCTCAATAATCTTTCCATCACATTGTATAGAATGAGTTTTAGAGAGAGAGAGAGAGAGAGAGAGAGAGAGAGAGAGAGAGAGAGAGAGAGAGAGAGAGAGAGAGAGAGATTAATAAATTTGGACAAGTGAGTGGGGATCGTGGCGCTGATAAAAACACTTAACTTTGTTCCCCTAACGTTTGAACAACAGTCTACCTTAGAGAGTACAAACAGAGGGAAGGCGTGGCAGCTTTTATTTACCTCCAGCGGATCACAGGGAACTTACGTA
>NC_087157.1:34398115-34405615 GCF_035594125.1 Scylla paramamosain
ACTACTACTTCCACCACCACCACCACCACCACCACCAGTCTCAAACAAAGGACGAAAATGAAGAAAACGGACACGAGTAAGGGAGAAATATTGGCCTCACTAACAACAATAACACTCAACAACAACACGACCACAAACTTGACGTGAACAAGACAGAGAGAGAGAGAGAGAGAGAGAGAGAGAGAGAGAGAGAGAGAGAGAGAGAGAGAGAGAGAGAGAGAGACTAGACCACAAACTATTCGGAATTTCTGTGTTAATCGTGTGTGTGTGTGTGTGTGTGTGTGTGTGTGTGTGTGTGTGTGTGTGTGTGTGTGTGTGTGTGTGTGTGTGTGTGTCCCAACTTTCCTTCCTTCTCTTGTTTCCTTCCGTCACTGCCTCCGGGATGAGAGAGAGAGAGAGAGAGAGAGAGAGAGAGAGAGAGAGAGAGAGAGAGAGAGAGAGAGAGAGAGAGAGTAATATTTCTGGTCCTCCTTCCCCTGGGCTGCCGCGTCCCTCTCAGGCCCCTCCTGCAGGCCTGACTTGTGTCCCGCTGCGAGTATTAGTCGCATAGTAAGGCTCAATTCGGGGAAAATCATCTAATGGCGTTTTTCCTTCTTTATTGTTGTTGTTGTTGTTGTTGTTGTTGTTGTTGTTGTTGTTGTTGTTGTTGTTGTTGTTATCAGTTTCGTTGTTATATTGTTCTCTTTCCGCTTCTTTCTGCTCTCTCTCTCTCTCTCTCTCTCTCTCTCTCTCTCTCTCTCTCTCTCTCTCTCTCTCTCTCTCTCTCTCTCTCTCTCTCTCTCTCTCTCTCTCTCTCTCTCTCTCTCTCTCTCTCTCTCTCTCTCTCTCTCTGTTCCTGGAAGGGATGATGCCATGCTGCTTTTACTTATTTATTTATGTATTTTTTTTTTCCTAATGCTGCTTCCTTTGTTGCTTGGCTTCAATATTTTATTTCTTGGCGCTTTGAGAGAAAAATATATACACAATTATGCGTCACTCTTACCTTGGCAGCGTTGGCCTAATATATTTTTTCCTTGGCGTATTTATTTATTTATTTTTTTCTTATTTTCCTGAGTTGAGAGTGGGGTGGAGGGATGGAGGAAGGGGGACGGGCGGGGCGGGGCGGGGCGGGGTTAGGGAGGGGGTGTTGGGATCAAAAAGGGGGGAAGGAAAGTTGTATTTCGCCCTTACATTTTCGCTGTTTATTTCAACTCGTTACCTCGTTAGCGCTGTTCTGCCCCTCATGTCACACGGTTATGGGGGCTGCGTGGGAGGTGATGGGTGGGGAGGTGTTGGGGGGAGGGGAAGGAGTGTGTCTGTGTGTGTGTGTAGGGGGGAGAGGAGGAGGAGGAGGAGTTATAATGTAATTGTCGTATATTTTTAGTTATTTCCATTATTATTATTATTATTATTATTATTATTATTATTATTATTATTATTATTATTATTATTATTATTATCATTATTACCATTATTATCATTATTACATGCACACCTGGTCTCCCCTTTCCCTCCCCCACCCAGCGCTCTACTTTTAATTAACCCCTTTTAACCCTGAGGTGTTTATGATCGCTTGTTATATATGTACAGTATTTATACTCGTACGTATGCATGTATATTCATCCATTTGTTTCTGTTTTCACGCGCTACTATTTTCCCGAGGCATCAGTGTGCAATGGGCGGCCTTGTGTTACGGAATAGGTGAATATTTTGTGTCTCTCGCTGTGCTTCCCCCGCCCGCCTCTCGTGTTGCCTGCACTACCTTGCTGTGTGATGCCGTGTTGATTACTGTGGAGATGCGCTGCTGTTTGTTTCACCTCTCTCTCTCTCTCTCTCTCTCTCTCTCTCTCTCTCTCTCTCTCTCTCTCTCTCTCTCTCTCTCTCTCTCTCTCTCTCTCTCTCTCTCTCTCTCTCTCTCTCTCTCTCTCTCTCTCTCTCTCTCTCTCGGTCCTGATAACATCTAGTGAACGCCCTGCCCTCCCACACACACATGGAAAGGAAAAAATAAAGATACAGAAAAAGGCGTCTCGTGTTTGCATAAATGGCTGTGCTGTTTACTTTTGTTCAGGTCTCGTTGACGGGCGCGGCCTGTTATGTCTAGCGGCGGTGGTGGTGGTGGTGGTGGTGAGTGAGATAGTGAGATATAGTGGTGTAGTGCTTGTAATGGTGGTGGTGATGGTGGTGGTAATGGCAGTAATAGAAGTCATTACTAGTAGTAGTGGTGGTTGTGGTGGTGGTGGTATTGATAATATTGAAATAATTATAGAAGTAGATCATTGGAAGTTGGTAGTATTTGTAGTAGTAGTAGTAGTAGTAGTAGTAGTAGTAGTAGTAATAGTAGTAGTAGTAGTAGTAATAGCAGTGGTGGTGGTGGTGGTGGTAGTAGAGCAGCAGTAGTAGTTATTGTAAAAATGGCGGTGGTGGTGATAACAAGATAATGTATTGACAGCAGTTTGCATACTTACCACCCTCCGTAAATCGTCCTCGCCACTGCTGCTATTGGACCGCCACTGACTCGCCCCGCAGCCTTCACTTACTAACACAATGGGTGCAGAACGCCCTCCACTAACACTCCAGTCAATACCCTCGCAATGCCTCCACGCGCGCCTCCAGTCACAGTGATCCAGCGCCGCACCAGTCACCGCACGCGCCACTCCTGCCGTAGCTCTCACCGCTTCAGGGACCTCACTTTCTGAAACACTTCTGCGCCGCAACTCCACCACATTCAAAAGGCTGTAGGAGAAGTTACACGTGTTTTCAGAGATTATTGTATAGTTCAAGTGATATATTAACAAGATTTATACGTTATTAGCAGGAGAAACGCCCTTGAGAACCCAGCTAATGATCTCTGTTGCCTTGGAAAATTGTCGTGGTGAAAGAACAATGCGTTTCAGAATACGTCCTCAGGGTTTCAGTTCTTGGTGAGTTTCTGGTAAAGTTTTTTGTGCGGACGCTCGAGGCGGCGACAGGGAACGCACACATGCACACACTCAGACACACATACACACACACACACACGCGCGCCCTTGACCTCGCCCTTGACCTCGCCAGCACAACCTTTGCAGTAAAGTGAAGTTTCGTCGCGTCAAAGGCTCCTCACGTCACCGGCCTGCTATCACCGCCATTAACTCGTCACCGCCGCGGCACTTGTCACGCCTCGGCACATGTTGACTGCTCAGTCCGTCTGTCTGTATGTATGTTTGTATATATGTATGTATGTATGTATGTATATCTCTTCGTCTGTATGTTTTTCCCCTTCTGTTTGTCTGTCTTTCTCGGTCTCTCTCTCTCTCTCTCTCTCTCTCTCTCTCTCTCTCTCTCTCTCTCTCTCTCTCTCTCTCTCTCTCTCTCTCTCTCTCTCGTCTCAGTGTGACGAGAGATAGGACAGCATGGAGTGTAGAAACAGAGAAAGGGATAGGAGGAGCAGGAGGAGGAGGAGGAGCAAGCAGTGTGGGAGCGAGGGTGGAAGCTACAGTTGAGTAAATGTAATTAAGATGTAAAAGAAAATGTAATCAGACAATATTTACTTAAAACTCACACTTAAAATTCTTGACGAGGTAATCAGGATGGGAGAGAGAGAGAGAGAGAGAGAGAGAGAGAGAGAGAGAGAGAGAGAGAGAGAGAGAGAGAGAGAGAGAGAGAGAGAGAGAGGGTATATATATTCAGTCATAACGTATCCCTAGCATATTTCCGCTCCCTGTTCACTGTTTTCCGGGAGTGAGTGAGTGGCGGCGGCGCGAGATATACACTCATACTGTACACGGTGGTCGGAAATTACTTAGCGGCGCGCAGCTGAGCCTCGTGACAGGACGCGGCGACTCCATCCAAATGTGAACAATATGCGAACGTTTGGGCTTTGTCTTGCATTAAAGTTTTATTCGTGATATCTTTTTTTTTGCTTTTATTTTCCATCTTTTTTTGGTGCTTAGCTTGTCTCCCGTGAGCGTGCTGGCCTGTGAGGGTGAGGGTGGTTTGGGAAGTAAGAGAATTGATAGCACAGACAAAAATTACAGAATAGAATAGATAACAGATATTACGAAAGGCTTGTGAGGGTGGTTAGGGAAGTAAGGGGAATTGATAGCATAGACAAAATTACAGAATAGAATAGATAAGATATAACATTACGAAAGGCTTGTGAGGGTGGTTAGGGAAGTAAGGAGAATAGATATCATAGGCAAAATTATAGAATAGAATAGATAACAGATAACATTACGAAATAGAATAGATTAATTAGTTAAATATTACAGAATATAATAGATAACATTGATAAAAAATGCAGAATATAATAGACAAAAACAGAGAGAAGATTATATTAAATAGATAAATAAATGCGTATATAAGTTTACGGTGCCAAAGATTATGTATAAGGTGGCGATGCACGGATGAACTATGTAACTTCCCGTGAGCAGAGTCTGTTAGGGAAGCGAGTGAAACGGTTAAGGTTGCATGCAGTGGGTGAATATGTCAGTGTAGGTAAGGAAAGAGGAACTAACTAACTTCCTACAGTGAATTAAACTTCCTTTCAAAATAGTGTTGTTGCTTACTCCCCTCCTCCTCCCCCCGACATAAGTAACCAGGATTGAAAAGTGAAAAATAGATGAATGAGTATAAAAAAAAAAAAGAGAAGAAAGAAAATATGTGAAAAGAATAAAAATATCCTTCCGAACGTACACAATTTAAAACTAGAAAAAAAGAAAAAGAAACTCGTGATATCAAAACAAGATGAAAAAAAATATTAAAAAAACAAATTCTTAAATAATAAAGAGTTACACATTAGCGGTGTAGAAAAAAAAAGAAAAAAACTACAAATTTGAATAAAAACCTTGAAAAAAAACCAACTCATGGTAAACATCACATCCTTACACCACATCCCGGAAACACGTCAACACCACCACCATCACCACCACAACACCCCAGCCAGGCCCTCCACCACCTCCACCACTCCCAGAGCACCCACACCACTTCTACCATCCCGAACCAGGCCCTCCACCACCTCCACACCACCCCAACAATACCTCCACAACATCCACACCACCTCCACCACCCCGAACCAGGCCCTCCACCACCTCCACCACCCCGAACCAGGCCCTCCACCACCTCCACCACTCTCAAAGCACCCACACCACCTACACCACTCCCAGCCAGGCCCTCCACCCACTCCACACTGCTCCATTACTCCACATTACTCCGCTGCCTCGTGCTGGCCGCCGCTGGTGTCCACTTGAACGCCAGCTGTGTGATGCCTCTGGTTCTGATTAGTCATTCTATTAGCTTGTTGGATATTACGTTCATCCCGCGGAGATGTGAGGTGAGGTTGTGTCACTGGCTTTTGTTCATGTCCTGTGTGTGTGTGTGTGTGTGTGTGTGTGTGTGTGTGTGTGTGTGTGTGTGTGTGTGGGTGATGTTGCTCGGGTGTTATTAGTCAGAATTCATTTATCACCAAGGATCACACACACACACACACACACACACACACACACACACACACACACACACACACACACACACACACACACACACACACACACACACACACACACACACAGTTCGCTTATGTGCTTTTGAGATGAATAGTTATTAATTTTTTTTATTCATATTTACTCGCCAAAAATTCCATGCATGCATACACACACACACACACACACACACACACACACACACACACACACACACACACACACACACACACACACACACACACACACACACACACACACACACTTTTATGTTTGTATATATTTATCGCTATCCGTTTATGTGTTTGTATCAGATTACACGGGAGAGAGAGAGAGAGAGAGAGAGAGAGAGAGAGAGAGAGAGAGAGAGAGAGAGAGAGAGAGAGAGAGAGAGAGAGAGAGAGAGAGAGAGAGAGAGATTGACTTAAGGAAATAGACAGAAGGTAAAAAGAACGCCGGCACACACACACACACACACACACACACACACACACACACACACACACACACACACACACACACACACACACACACACACACACACACACACACACACACACACACACACACACACACACACACACACACACACCTGGAAGTCACCACCACCACCACCACCACCACCACACTATACAAACAATCACCATCACAACACACATCCCATCACGGCGTCGCCATCAGCCATCCCAGGGTGCCATCACGGTGCCATCACGGTGCCAACTTCTCCTTGCTACACCCCTTTGACTGGCCTCTCTCTCTCTCTCTCTCTCTCTCTCTCTCTCTCTCTCTCTCTCTCTCTCTCTCTCTCTCTCTCTCTCTCTCTCTCTCTCTCTCTCTCTCTCTCTCTCTCTCTCTCTCTCTCTCTCTCTCTCTCAGTTCCTGTTTACTTACCTGTTTCAATTATGTTCTGTTTTCCTTTCTTTGTTTTCTCTTCCTCTTTTCTTTTCTGCCCTACCTTATTTTTAGTCTCTCTCTCTCTCTCTCTCTCTCTCTCTCTCTCTCTCTCTCTCTCTCTCTCTCTCTCTCTCTCTCTCTCTCTCTCTCTCTCTCTCTCTCTCGTTTCCTTTCTTTTCCCCTTCCTTTTTTCCTTCCCATCCCTTCACATAAACCCTCCCTTCCTTCCCTCCCTCAACACACACACACACACACACACACACACACACACACACACACACACACACACACACACACACACACACACACACACACACACACACACACACACACACACACACACACACACACACACACACACACACACACACACACACACACACACACACGAAGTAATGCAAAATAAGCTGGGATAGATTAGTAGCAGGCCACGAAATAGATTGCAGCGGTGGTGGTGGTGGTGATGGTGGTGGTGGATGGTGGTGTTGGCGGGGTGTTGGTGGTGATGGCCTCTACTGCTGCGGTGCTTGAATCCACGGTGATGGCAAGACTGGGAGAGTGACGAGGGTGTAGAGGCGGCGGTGCTGGAGTGGTGGTGCTGGTGGTGATCGTTTCCACCTTGACAGTATCACCCGACGAGGCGAGGCGAGTGAGAGAGAGAGAGAGAGAGAGAGAGAGAGAGAGAGAGAGAGAGAGAGAGAGAGAGAGAGAGAGTAGCCAGGGGGTAACAACGTAATTGATAACCTAATCTTCTCATACCGCTAACTTTTCTTTACCCACTCTGAGCTTCTCATCCGCGTGGTAATGTAACTTTATGAGACTTCCACCCGAGTACTCCACTAAACTACCCTCTCTCTCTCTCTCTCTCTCTCTCTCTCTCTCTCTCTCTCTCTCTCTCTCTCTCTCTCTCTCTCTCTCGGGGTAGTGAAAGCACGGAACTCGTAAAGAACTACAATTTTCTCATTACCGCCTTCTGAATACTGAGAGAGAGAGAGAGAGAGAGAGAGAGAGAGAGAGAGAGAGAGAGAGAGAGAGAGAGAGAGAGAGAGAGAGTGTAGTGGCAAGCAATGACGAGGTGCAGGCGTGTCTGAAATCTCATCCCTTCCCGTGTGTGTGTGTGTGTGTGTGTGTGTGTGTGTGTGTGTGTGTGTGTGTGTGTGTGTGTGTGTGT
>NC_087157.1:34410615-34435615 GCF_035594125.1 Scylla paramamosain
ATAATCAGTAATAATGATGAGGTGTTGCCGCTGCGTGGAAGGTAATGAAGCAGACGTAAAGAGGTGATTGTATAGTATTGCAAGGAAACAGGGCACACAGACTGAGGTGAACTGACACACTATAGCCTGTGTCCTGAAGCGACTTGCTCCTTCAGGCTACGAGTATTTTCATCAAAGGCCGCAGAGATGAGTAGCCGACCTCTCAATAATGTTTCTCTAGTCAGTAATGTAGAAATCTTGTTTAATCAGTCACTATAACCGTAAAAACACCCTTAGAAACCCGTGTCATTTCAACTAAAGCCTATCAGAAGTAGTGGAGGTCCGGACAGAAGTGTTTCATAATACAGTCCATAGCATTAAAAAAAAAAAAAAAAAAAATGAGATAAACTTACTGTAGCGGCCATGTCCTTAATTAACTCAGGGCGAGGATCTCCTGCAGCGCTGGATCACCAACGGATAAGCGGCGTGACGTGCAGTAGTTGGTGGTAATCGTGTGTGTGTGTGTGTGTGTGTGTGTGTGTGTGTGTGTGTGTCAGACCAGGATTATCCGTATTTATGGATTACCTGTGGATCATGTATAGGGCTGACGCTTCCTGATAGCCGTGTGTGCGCTGATACGAAGGATTACTCTTATCTGTGAATTTATCTGTGGCTTACGGAGTGCCATAGATCCAGTTGATAATATACATGCAGGTTGCTAGTGTTGGAATATTATTAACCCTTTAGAATATCCTTAACCCAATTAGCAGCACCAGAAGGAGTGCGTAACGTCTTTACAAGCGCCTGCAAGAAAGTCAGCGATGAAAAGGAATACATTTTGCAATTTCTTCCCATATCAAAGGCTGGACGTGGCTGCAGAACAAGTAAAGATGTCTCAGAGTGAATAGTAATTAAAGAAAGGTGTAGCAAGTGGCTGTCAAAGGCTTAAAGTTCTTTCTTAGAGTGAGTATTGGGTCTTAGTGTAAGGGCGCCGCGTTGGTGGGTATTGTGTATGCTTGGAGTGTGGGATGTTGGTACCTTAGCGCCCCTGCCTCTGCTCTTATCTCTCTTATCGCCAGGCGCTATCTCGTGTTCGCGCCCTCGCCTCCGCGTGACTGGCGGGGCTGAGAGAGTCTGTTAAGCCTCCGTGATTCCTTCCTGTTTGTTCATCACTTCTGCTTCCACTCTTCACAATTGTTCGTCTGAGATTAACATTCACGCCGCTTGTAGAACTAAAACATACTGCTGCCGCTGCTACTACTACTACTACTACTACTACTACTACTACTACTACTACTACTACTACTACTACTACTACTACTACTACTACTACTACTACTACTACTACTAATTTTATTCCACCCGGAGGTAAAGATATTTTAGTTGAATTAAATCGAGAGAGAGAGAGAGAGAGAGAGAGAGAGAGAGAGAGAGAGAGAGAGAGAGAGAGAGAGAGAGAGAGAGAGAGAGAGAGAGAATGTTAATATAAATCCCCTTTACAGAAATCCACATATACATAGACAGACACGTATACATATATATATACTCAATCATAAGTGACATTACACCTATTACCTTCATGTACTTACGCTGCTTAATTCATTCAGATATGTATTGTAATTAAAAACAGGTATTAGTACTAACCTTACAAGTATAGGGACAGCCACCACCACCACCACCACCACCACCACCACCACCTCACAGAAGGTTACTAGACAAAGGCAATTAGTGTAAGTAATGTTGGTGACTTACGGGGTCTTGACGTGCTTAATTGACCTTACTTACCTTTACCTTTCTCTCTTCCTCAGGTGAGTGTGTGCTGCGCGGCGACGTTTGCTGGAGGAGGAGGAGGTGGAAGTGGAGGAGGAGGAGGAGGAGGAGAGGAGAGGAGAGGAGAGGTAAGTGACTCGTGTACTGAACTGTTTGTGTTGGATCTAAGTTGAAGGAATTGTCTTGTACATGTTTAACTCTCTCTCTCTCTCTCTCTCTCTCTCTCTCTCTCTCTCTCTCTCTCTCTCTCTCTCTCTCTCTCTGTGTTTTTTTCACGCATTCCTCTCATTCCTCCTTTACTTTCACTTGCCTGCCACTTTCTTCCAACTTCACACTTACACACACACACACACACACACACACACACACACACACACACACACACACACACACACACACACACACACACACACACACACACACACACACACACACACACACACACACACACACACACACACACACACACACACACACACCGTTCTCAAACCTGTCCCCAACACTTTCCTCTTGCTCACCTTTTTATTGTTTTTGTTACCTTCCTTCTCTCCCCTCCATCACCATCTTAATTCCCTGTTTTATCGCCTCTCTCGCCTTTCCCTCTTTTTATCTTCGTATTAAATTGTTCCTCATCTCTTCCCCTCTTCGCCCTCTTACCCTTGAGAGAGAGAGAGAGAGAGAGAGAGAGAGAGAGAGAGAGAGAGAGAGAGAGAGAGAGAGAGAGAGAGAGAGAGAGAGAGAGAGAGAGAGAGAGAGAGAGAGAGAGAGAGTATTGTTGATTATATACCTGAAAACAAAGGTGGTATTTCGTTCATTCTTCTAAGCACACACACGTTTGAAAATAAGAATGATCCCTTTTGGTATGAGAACAAAGCTTGGATAGATAGGTGAATGAGAGGCAGATTACAGGTAGATTACAGATAAGACCGCGTATACAGGACACCTACGTAAATTCAGGGCTGCTATGGTGTATTAGACAGGTTTATGGGTGGGGATAATAGGTGGAAATAGGTAGGTATATTTCATACAGGGACTGCCACGTGTAAGCCTGGTCGCCTCTTGTAGCTTCCCTTATTTCTTGTGTTCTCAAGTCCCGGATTAAGAGACCTAGTGATTAATTAGATGTCTTCGCCTTTTAAAACGGAACCAGGAAGGAGGAGGTGCCCTTAGGAAAAGTGTGCGTGAAGTTTGTGCTGTTATGTTGTTGATCATTGGAGTTTGCGGTAATGTTGCTGTTTGTTGTTGGTAGTGATGGTGGTGGTCTCTCTCTCTCTCTCTCTCTCTCTCTCTCTCTCTCTCTCTCTCTCTCTCTCTCTCTCTCTCTCTCTCTCTCTAGTATGTCTTGCCTTCATCTTCGTTTTTTCGGTTTAGTGGTGGTGGTGGTGGTGGTGGTGGTGGTGATGGTGGTGGTGGTGGTGATGGTGGTGGTGAGAAAGTAAGCTCCATATTCGAAACACCTGCCTTGCACCTCCACTATTTTCAGAAGGCTTTAGTTCATTCAAGTGACTCGGGGTTTTGAAGAGTGTTTATACGAGCATAGTGACAGATTAACAGTATTTCTACCTTATTAACAGGAGAAACAGTCTTGAGAACCCGGCTGATCATCTCTCTGGCCTTTGAAAACAGTCGTGGTGAGAGAGCAAGGCACCTTAATCGTATGGTGAATATGAAGTTAGTGATGGTGAATGGAAAGATACTGATTAGGGTTCATAAAATTGAGAAGATAATAGTGTCTGGCTAAGAATGTGTGTGTGTGTGTGTGTGTGTGTGTGTGTGTGTGTGTGTGTGTGTGTGTGTGTGTGTGTGTGTGTGTGTGTGTGTGTGTAGGAAGGGTGGCTAAGGGTGATGCAGTGCTAGTGAGGAAGAGAAGGGAGTGGAGTGTGATGTAGGGAGGGGATAGGAAAGGAAAGGAAAGGAAGGGAGGAATATCTATTTGTCACACACCATTACACCGCCCTCCCCTTTGTCTTCGTGGCCTCCCTGCCCCTCACTTTGCCTCCCATGCACTCTCCTGTTTCCTCTCCTCCTCCTCCTCCTCCTCCTCCTCCTCCTCCTCCTCCTCCTCCTCCTCCTCCTCCTCCTCTGTTTATCTGCCTTATACCTTCATCCTCCTCACTCAAGTACATTCACTTATCCCCCTTCACCTCCGTCACCCTTTCTTTTCCTCCTCCTCCTCCTCCTCCTCCTCCTCCTCCTCCTCCTCCTCCTCCTCCTCCTCCTCCTCCTCCTCGTCGTCGTCTCATCTCTTCGTGATCTCATTTTCTCTCTCCTTAATTGCACGTCCTTCGTCCTTCCCTCCCCCGCCCCCTCCCCCTCCCCAACCCTCACTGCTAGGACAGGGTACGGTATAAGCATCGTACACTGTTCACTGCGGTTCTATTGGAGGAAAGTTTTCATGGAACGTGGAGTGGGAATAGCCAGGAATTAGGGTAAGTAAGATAATAGTGAAATAATTCGAGATTTGCCAAGGATATTGCGTGAAGTGAATCCGCAAATGAACCGCAGTAATGGGTTTCGAGTCACACACACACACACACACACACACACACACACACACACACACACACACACACACACACACACACACACACACACACACAGGCAGGTAATTTTTTGGGAAGAATTATTACATGTACCCACAAAAAAAAATGAAGAAAAAAATAAGAAAAAGAATTAAAAAGTAGGAAAAAGGATAGACGAGGGTAACACGTCCAGGCAGTTTGAATTGACGGGGACAATCGCACCAGTACCGATACCGTCTGTTTTTATACGGCTCTTAACACAGCGGTGATGCACGCCCCTGACTTTATGGCCATTACTCCCCTGTCATAACTTTAAAACCCCACGTCCTGCCTGCCTATGTGTGTGTGTGTGTGTGTGTGTGTGTGTGTCTCGTCCCTTCCCTTTTGTGTGCCGCCTCACTTCCTCTTCCTTCATTTCTCCCTTATTTTTTTTTTATTTATTTATTTTTTTTTATTTATTTATTTATTTCTTATTTTTGGCTACCTCTCGAAAGGATTCCCAATCAGGCCCTGTATTCTGCTTCATGGCCGCTACTGCTCCCTCTCGTCCTCCTCCTCCTCCTCCTCCTCCTTCTCCTCCTCCTCCTCCTCAGTGAAAAATTACATGTAAAGAACACGTTGAAATGAAGCTAATAAAATGCTCTCTCTCTCTCTCTCTCTCTCTCTCTCTCTCTCTCTCTCTCTCTCTCTCTCTCTCTCTCTCTCTCTCTCTCTCTCTCTCTCTCTCTCTCTCTCTCTCTCTCTCTCTCTCTCTCTCTCTCTCTCTCTCTCTCTCGACCTTTCCTTCATACCGGAATTTCTTTCTTTCATCATGTGTCTGTGAGTCATTGAATCATGTGCTCTCTCTCTCTCTCTCTCTCTCTCTCTCTCTCTCTCTCTCTCTCTCTCTCTCTCTCTCTCTCTCTCTCACATTGTACGGTCATTTTCTGACTAATTTGATCCGGTGTGTGTTGTCATATCCGGTTGAGTTCCCCGTATAGGTCAGATCCGGATGTGGAGGGAAGCCATTTATATCACTGAGAGAGAGAGAGAGAGAGAGAGAGAGAGAGAGAGAGAGAGAGAGAGAGAGAGAGAGAGAGAGAGAGAGAGAGATAGTTGGGTATTTTCACTTGTATGTACTTATTCACACACACACACACACACACACACACCAGTCATCAGCGCGGGACGGTCTGATCGGCGCCGCAATGGGTTTACGTCCGGCGTAGATGAGCCAAATTGTTTATTATACGCGCTTGCCCTGATTCACCCCCCCACCCCCCATCCCCCCTTCAAAGGAGTGAGAGTGATGTCCATTCCCCAACACACGGACAGGTTGTCGATGCTCTGAAAATTGCACTCTGGGATAATGTGTGTGTGTGTGTGTGTGTGTGTGTGTGTTTGTCATTCATCTGGTTTCCCTGTCATGATGCGGTAAGTAAAGGGTTGCTTGTGGTTAGGAAGAGGAAGAGGAGGAGGAGCAGGAGAAGGAGGAGCAAGAGGAGGAGGATTAGAAAGGACTACACAACTTAACGAAAGGGAGACATGATCCTTAGGTCCTCACGCGGCTGTTGAGGGAAGTAATGCTAACTATCTTGAGGACACGGCAGTACACCAGCAGGAGGAAGAGGAAGAGGAAGAGGAGGAAGAGAAAATACCCGTTGGATAAAGAATATATACCTTAACCTTCCTCCTGCCACGCCGAAGAGGTAGAGGGAAGAGAGAGAGAGATGGAGGAGGAGGAAGACAAGGAAGAGGAGGAGGGTGAGGGCGCTTGGAGGGTCACATTTCAGTTATCTTAAAATGAGAAACCACTTGGCCAGGTGAGTGGAGTGGCTGGAGTGGCCCGGACCCCCCACCCACCCGCGGCTTGGACACAATGTTGCCGGCCCGCTGATCAATGTGGCTGCTAGAAGACCGCAGGTGAGGGCAGGTCAGGCAGGCGGCTGTCGGGTTAACCTTCCCCCTTAACGCCCTCCTTGTCCATCCTCTCTCCTCTACTGCCCTCCTTGTTCATCACTCTCTCCTCCTCTTCCTTCGTTTCTTTCTTCTTTTTTTCAGCTGCCTTTTCTTCTCTTCATTCGTTCATCTTTCTTTGTTCTTTTTTTCTTCCTTTTCTTTCTTTTCTTGTTGTTGTTCTTGTTCTTGTTGTTGTTGTTCTTCTTTGTTCTCCTCCTCCTCCTCCTCCTCCTACTCCTACTCCTATTGTCTACTCATCCGTTCATCCTCTTTCTTTCTTCCTCCTCCTCCTCCTCCTCCTCCTCCTCCTCCTCCTCCTCCTCCTCCTCCTCCTCCTCCTCCTCCTCCTTGGTAGTTACAAGCAAGACGGGCGTTAGTGGATAAAAGTCTTTTTTTCTTCACTGAGTTGTTGTTTCTTCTCATGTGGATTGCAGAGAGAGAGAGAGAGAGAGAGAGAGAGAGAGAGAGAGAGAGAGAGAGAGAGAGAGAGAGAGAGAGCGAGCTTGCACAATCACAGGCAGTAGTAAAAAGAAGGGTGGAAAGACTGGAACTGCATAAAGGGAAAGAAGGAATCTCTCTCTCTCTCTCTCTCTCTCTCTCTCTCTCTCTCTCTCTCTCTCTCTCTCTCTCTCTCTCTCTCTCTCTCTCTCTCTCTCTCTCTCTCTCTCTCTCTCTCTCTCTCTCTCTCTCTTTCTACGCCCCTTGTTTCTCGTCTTTTCCCTTATTTTTTTTTCCTTCTCCTTTTCCCCCTTTCTCTCTTCGTTCTTCATCCCTATATCCCTTTTTTTCCTTCCTGTTATTCTGTTCCTTTTCTTTCTTTCCTTCTTTCCTCTCCTCCGTTATCTTGGTGTATCTGTCCTCTGTCTGTCCTTTATTCCCTCTCATCCCTTTCTCCGTGTCTCTTCTTCCTTTCCTCTCTCTTGCGTCTAGACCTCTTTTTTTTATTCTTTATCTCTTTTTCCCTATTCCTCATTTCATCTTCTCGTATATCTCTTCTTCCTCCTCTTCCCGTTTTCCTTTTCTTTTCTGTTTTTTATCTTTTTTTCGCCATTCTCTTGTTTTTATCTCCTGGTTTCTCTATTCACCTTTATTTTCTTCTATATTCCATCTAAATTTTCCTATCACTTCTTTTTTTTTTCCCTCCCTCCTCTTTCCCTTTCCATTCCTCATCCTTTACTTTCCCTTTTTCTGTCTTTCATTTCCTTTCATTCCCCCTTCCTCCATTTCTTCTCTATTCTCTCTCTCTCTCTCTCTCTCTCTCTCTCTCTCTCTCTCTCTCTCTCTCTCTCTCTCTCTCTCTCTCTCTCTCTCTCTCTCTCTCTCTCTCTCTCTCTCTCTCTCTCTCTCTCTCTCTCTCCGTCTCTTCTTTTCCTCTGCTGAAGTCTTTTCCTGGAAGAACAACAAAGGCGAAGAAGAGAAGAGGTTTCACTAATGCTTGATCCTTGTCTTCCCACTCTCCTTCCTTTCCTTCCTTCCTTCCTTCCTTCCTTCCTTCTTTGCCTCCTTCCTTCCTTCCGCTCATCTTTCCTTACTTCCTCTTTGTTCCTCTTCCCTCTCTGCTTTCCCTTCCTCAAACCCAGAATTGTAATGGCTGTTTTAAGGTATTTAAAGAAAACACCAGTTGGTTCACGTTGATTACAAGCAATTAGGGTGCTTTGGGAGAGGTTAAGGGAGAGGTGATGGTGGGGTCAGGTGAAGGAAGCACACTGCAGGTTGATGTGCGAGGCCTGGGCTGCTAAACGAAGGAAGAGGAGGAGGAGGAGGAGGAGGAGGAGGAGGGAGGATAGTAGTTGATGTATCTGCATGTTCTTTTCCTTCCTCCATGCAAGGCTGCTGTATACTAGATTATAGTGCGGGGGAGCCAAGTAACTGCTGCTCACACTAAACCTTTATTTTCCGCCAATACAAAGTAAGCTACTCATTCTTATTATCATGTACATGCTAACCGTTCGCCTCTTGACATGAGTGGTATTTCTGATTAGTTTTTGAAAGAGCGATTTTCTCATTTCGTTAATTTCCGTTTAGTTTATCGATGGTTTAAGTGTTAAACGGCGCGCTTTTTGGCCACGTTGCTTTGAAAATGTTTGGCAGGCGGACGGATTCATTAGTTGTGTTAATGTGGATTCTTGGTTGGGCGGGGGTGAGTGGTTAACAGAGGTGTAGTGTGTGTAGGGAAAGACAGAGAGGCAGAGGGGTGGTGGGTGTTGTGGTGGCTGGCGGGCAGGTGGCAGTGGTGGTACATTCTTGTGAGAGTAAGAAGGAAAACTGTGAGCGTGCAGTGTGACGCTGCTTGCTGTGGGTTTGGAGGTGGTGGGGCATTGCAGGGGATACCGAGGGAGCAGAGGGTCCTGGTGGTGGTGCTCTCACCCACTCAGCTTTGGCTGTGGTGGTGCAGCTTCTGGCGGTAGAATTTTCTGTAGCAGGATAACATGAACACTGTCTACAATGACCGGGAGGCGATGGAGTCTCCCTCGAAATGCTTTCCATTGTAAGAGAGCTTTTCTGTTGTATTCCGCTTGGGAGGCGAGAGCAGAATCTGTTTCATTCACGACGGACTGACCGAACTATGCACAACTTGAACTCCCAAGTTAGCGACCAAGTTGCAAAGACACTGGTGCAGCGAGGCGGACCAGGCAGCAACAGTCCACAGCACACCAGCCGAGAGTGAATGGATGGATACGCAGGCACAGACAGTTTAGCAACCTGAGAGGCGAGCTGCCGGGCGGGAGGCGGTGAAGGCAAGTGTCGCCATGACGGCTGCCGCTGCCAGGCCAGTGGCAGCGGTAGGGAAGGTGCAGGTAGGACAGGTGTGACGAGGGAGAGGCGAGGGAGGGAATTGACCGTGACCGCTCATGGAGGGAGGGAAAGACAGAGAAGGAGAATACTTGTAGGACAGGGAGGGAGGGAGGGAGGGAGGGAGGGAAGGGAAGGGAAGGGAAGGGAATAAATAGGATACGTAAACAGTGGCAGGTGTGAGATCCTGACGCCCCATCCGAAGGTCGTCCTGCACACACTGCCGCCCCTCAGCCACACCTGTCCTGCACCGTGATCCATTACCTGCTGCTCCAGGCACGCGTGGTCTGCCGCCAGCCACAAAGGTGTGTGTGTGTCTCTCTCTCTCTCTCTCTCTCTCTCTCTCTCTCTCTCTCTCTCTCTCTCTCTCTCTCTCTCTCTCTCTCTCTCTCTCTCTCTCTCTCTCTCTCTCTCTCTCTCTCATTTATTTATTCGTTTATTTGTTTATTATATATTTAGAATTATTCTAATATATATTTTTTACGCCTTTTTAAAGGAATTAGTGTGCAGGTTTCTGTGCTGAGAATATAAAATTATCCTCTCTCATCTGTATAGCTTTATTATTATTATTATTATTATTATTATTTTACTACTACTACTACTACTACTACTAGTAGTAGTAGTTTTGTCGTCTTTCATGTGTCAATTTGTTAGTAAAGATTTATCTTCCTTTCCTGGTTGTATCATGACTTGGATCATATTTTGCTTCTACCTACAGTACATTGTGAGGTCAGCCTGTGTAGGTTTGTGGGCACTGCTGGTGTGTTCCTTCATTGTACTCGTATCTTTCCGGATTATGATTTGCCTTGTTTTGTGTTTACATACTTGTTTCTCTCTCTCTCTCTCTCTCTCTCTCTCTCTCTCTCTCTCTCTCTCTCTCTCTCTCTCTCTCTCTCTCTCTCTCTCTCTCTCTCTCTCTCTCTCTCTCTCTCTCTCTCTCTCTCTCTTTTTTTCATCTTAATGCAAGCTCTCTTATTTGTCAAGCATTACTCTCAGCGGGCGTGGCGGCTGAGAACACAGCCGCACGCCCTAGTCCGCGAGCGGGTCGTGGAGGCTGGGAGACCCACACAGGCGGGGAATAATGCATGCACCACTGATGTCTGTTTTGAGTCCTCTCTTGTGTGTGTGTTGGTGCAAACACAGGGAGGCTCCTCGCTGCCGCCAGTTTTTGTGTTTATTCTTTTGATTAATTCGTTTATTTGTGCTTCTGTGGCGTGGCATAATAACTTGGGTAGACCAGCAGTGTGTGTGTGTGTGTGTGTGTGTGTGTGTGTGTGTGTGTGTGTGTGTGTGTGTGTGTGTGTGTGTGTGTGTGTGTGTGTGTGTACGCACGCACTGGGGCTGTCCTGTAATCTAACTTTTGTGCGGGGTGGTGTAGCAGGAGACAGAATGAAGGCGTTGCAGTACACTCTGGAATGAAGGTGTTGCGGTGAGCGCTGTAAAGTTGGATCTTTATTTCATATGGCGTGATGGTGACCCAGCACTGTGTGGCGGTGGTGTCTTTACAGTGTGGTGGTGGTGGTGGTGATGGTGCCATAACAGTGTGGTGGTGGTGGTGGTGGTGACGGCGGTGTTATCATGTCCCGGCACAGTCGTGTTTACTTTCCTCTTGGCCGACTTCGCTATCTCAGTGACTTGTGGGCGGCGGCGCGCAGTGGTGGCCGGCGATGAGGGCTGGTTCCCGGCGTGTGGGCGGGAGGTGCGGGGGGACGTGCCTCTCGTTGGGTGTCCTCGCTCGGCTGGTTCAAACCCTCGTGGGGAGGGGGGTGGTTGGCCGAGGGGGAACGTTCTTCGCCTTTATTGTTGTGGCGGCGCCTCGTCCGTGGCGGAGCATTGGTGTCGCGTGCTGCAGCCATTGAGCAGCCCCTGTGCCGGGCGATGGCTCCTCAAGGCTTCAACCTGCGCCAGTCTCAGCAAGCCGCGGCCCGCCGGGAGAGCCTCGTCTTGGAGGCTTGGGCCCCCGCACATCATAGGGGTCTGGTTTCACGGCCGGAGATTGTTTCACGGAAGCCCTACATGTGCCCCCTCTATTCTGGCGCGCAGGGAAGGGCGGCTGCTTATAAGACTTAACGTAATTCTGAGCCTGAACAGCAGCTGGGTGTCCCCCCGGGGGGGGCGTATTGTTTATAGCCTCATTCATGGGTTCCCCCACACTGCTTCCTTTGTCCCCGCGTCTCCTTGAACGACTCCACTCCAGGATTTAATTAATGATTTTTGAGAATATTGTTGTTGGGAGGCATCGCAGAGTGACGGTGCGGCCGCCACTTGGGGAGTCTTGGTTTAAAAGGGGATTATTCAGGTGTTCTGTTCCTGATTTCCTGCCGCTTACGCCTGCTTGCAGGCAAGGGCTCCAGGGCGATACCTACTTGTCTCGCGTAACACAAAGCTGACGGGGCGATACGCTCACCTGTGCCCCACACTGCCAGGCCAGGGGAATGCTGGGAGGCTTGCTGGCGGCGATGAGCGCCCGAGGCTTGTCGGCAAATAATATCTTTAAGAATTAAGCAAATTCATCTCAACTTCATTCCGTCGCGTGAACCATCAGAGCGGCCGCTGACTTGGCGAGGAGCAGGGCGGCGCAGATGCCGTGATTGGTCACGCGGGACTTGGGTTTAAAAACCACCACAGAGACCTTGGTAGAAACTTTTGTCCCGCCGCCCCTCGTGCCTGACCACTCAGTGGTGCCCCAGATCCACCTTCCGCTATGGGGATCCTCTCGCGTAGTGTTCTTTATGCTTGCGCTGCTGCTATATACGTTTTTTGGGGCGGCCGTTCCTTTCATTCGCGTTCTTTGTCCCTTTTGTCTGGTTCCTTTTATTGCGTCCCTTTCCTTTGTGTCCGGTCTTCTTCCTTCTATTATTTATGGTTCCGCTTCTCCTGTTTATCTTTCTAGCACATATCCTCCTTCCGTCCCTCGTCCCCGCCGCCGCGCCGCGCCTCGTGTCTCATCCTTATCTACACTTTCCTCCACAACAACGTCTTATTTTACTCTGGATCTCGTTTTTCTTTGGAAAGTTCAGAAATAACATGAAGGAGTGAGAAGAGAAAACTTATTTAACTAACTCCGCTCTTTCCTGCATACCTTCCCTTGCTTCCTCGACGTGGTTCAGTGAGCAGCGCCTGGTGGGGTGCCGGGCCAGGAGAGAGAGAGAGAGAGAGAGAGAGAGAGAGAGAGGAGAGAGAGAGAGAGAGAGAGAGAGAGAGCGCGCAAGTGAAGTGAATGGAAGAATACGTGGGATGAGCAGAACGACAGAGGATGGCAAGAAGCAGCGGCGTGAATGTCTTGACGTGAAGTTTTATCCCGTGTGTTGGAGCTTAAGAACCCTTGGACTGCCGTGCCTCTCCTTGACAAGACAGGAGTGGAGAAGCTCACAACATTTTCCTGTAATTATTCTTCAGTAAAATCGAGTGGAGTCACCGGAATGAAGTAACGAGTGCCATCTAGTGAGCATGCAGAGGTTCACACAGGGCGAGCCAGGCACACGCTAGGTAATTTCAAGAGGTTAGATGATTATGGACAGAAAATAGGTGGTAATAGGAATGTTGACAAGGGGGCAGTCATGATTAGTTCAGCAGCTGCCCAGTGTAGGCTAGTCGGGCTTTTGCAGTCTTCTTTCTTATGAGTGACATCTGAACTACGCGAGCCTTCAGGGCATTGTGGGTGTGGTAGCCTCCTTGGTGAACCTGGCCAGCATCACGTGACGGCACTTACACTAACATTGTTGTTCCTTTGGTTAGCTGTGCTTCGTGTTGAGAGAGGGGTCCCGTTTTCAGAAAAGCTTTGCTGTCTCTCACTATGACTATTTTCTAAGGCCACAGAGATGATCAGCCGGGTTCTCAATAGTGTTTCTCCTGTTGATGATATAGAAATCTTGTTAATCTGCCCTAGAAGCTTGTAATAACCCATGTAATAACTTTAGACGCGTTTGAAAGCATTCGAGGTGGGATGTAGAAAGTGTTTCAGAATACTGGTTAGAGAGAGAGAGAGAGAGAGAGAGAGAAGAGAGAGAGGAGAGGAGAGAGAGAGAGAGAGAGAGAGAGAGAGAGAGAGAGAGAGAGAGTCGTGGTATAATGAACGAGCGGAGTAAATATTTCACAAAACATGTTAGGAAAGCCAGCAGAAGGGACGATAAGAGAGAGGAAGGATGAATGCTGATGGAGAGAAGGGAGGAACAAGACGTGTGAGGGGAGAGAGGGAGGGAGAGGGAGGGAGGAGCGGGGAAGGCTTTATACCCGTGATGGAGCACCGGCGTGGATGCAAACTATCTGGCGACATTCAATCCCCACTTCCCTGATTCATCATGTTCGTGAGATGCAGCCTGGCAGTACAGCACGGCGGCCGCCCCCTGCTGCCTCTCCTCCCCCGCCCTTCCCTCACCCCTGTGCTACCTCCGGCCACTGCCCTTGCCCACGGACTCTCGCGTAACCTCCAGTCTCCAGGAGGTGACTTCTGACATTTTGCCGTCCGCAGGTACGAATTCTGACCACTTCCTGCCGCGGCCACGCATGGGCCAGTGTGTGGTGCAGGTATGACCCGCGTGGCGGCGGCCGCAGGACTGAGTGATGCAGGGAAGAAAGGAATGGGGGAGTGTTGGGCCAGCATGCCAAAGAATGTGAGATGAGAGGTGTGAGGGACTGTGTGTAATAACGGCGCCGTGAGGATGCCGCTGCGTCAAGGCGTGGGAGTTGTACTGGACAGACGCAACGCGCGAGTAGGAAGCAATGAAGCATTTATGTTGTAGGTCGTGTTCACGTGAGCCAGCAGACGGTGGCGTCGCTGGAAGGTAAGGTGTGGTGCGGAGCCAGGCCGAGAAACACCATCTGGAGGCGTGGGTGGGTTTCGTTGCTGGAATGCTGGTGGTTTAGGGAAGCGCTTTTCCCTGAGCAGCCTGGTAGGGCTCAGACCTGTCCTGGGTAACGGAGTGCCGCCCTGGTCGTGCCCCGCCGCGCCATGCTCTGCTCCCTTGCTGGGCCCGCTGCCTGTGGTGCCGCTTTTGGCCTTCCAGCCTCATAAAAGAGCATTAATTTTCTCAGCGGCGCAGAGTGATGTGGAGGCAGCACGGTGCCTCGCGGGATGCTCTCCGGTTTCCCTCCGGTGCAAATAATGTTGAATGTTGAGGCGGGGCGCCCTTGACGGAGTGTATTGGCTGGCGGGGCTGTCAGGAGATTGAATGGCTGGGATCTTGGAGCTCCCGGGGGAGGACAGGGGGCGGGTGTCCGCTTGCCTGGCTGCCATCCCGTCGTCCTCCCAGGCTGCCTCCCTCTGGACCACAGCCTGTGTGGGAGTGTTCACCTCGCCGCGAACCTTCCATCCTCCCCCTCGCCCTCCTCCCTCCTGGCCGGCCTTGCTGCCCACCTCGACCCAAGCCTCTTTTTATCGGTGATTTATTCATCTTATTCAGACGAGAACTGGATCCGTCGGGCTGATGAACCAGAGCAGGTCGTAATATATCATTTACGTCTGGTGGCGCCATCTCTCGCCGGGGCTGAGAGGCAACACAGGAAATGTAGAGGTGGACGTCAGACAACTGTACTCACCTGCATTCCGCGGCGCCCCACTCACTAACTCTCACGACTCTGAGGCTGCTGCTGCTTCCTCCCTCCCTCCCTCCCTCCCCTCCGCTGTGGCTCCGCTCGGCCATTCCCGCCGGACATGAGTAACTCCCGTGTTATGAAGGGAATGAGTGTAGACCTGATGAAAAGTGGCGTGGGCCTTAACTAGTGAGGCGGGCGGGGAGGGAGCCCAGCGGGAGGAAATGTTGGAGGAGGTAGCGGGGGCGGGGAGAGCGAGGCTGCGGCGAACCATTACACCAATGTTTTAATCCCGCCCTCCCTCTTCCTCCTTCACCTTGTCTTTTCCCTGGCAACACTTCAACACTTCCACAATTATTCTGAAATTTGCATGAATTATTCCTCTTACTAATATTGCGTCTTGCGTGAAGGCGGGCGGTGGGGGTGTTGTTGAGGGTGCGGGTGTGAGGGAGGGGGCAGAGCAGTGTGGCGGCCAGGACCAAGAAGCTTTCAGGGACAAAAGCAAGGGACTCAACGCCATAGTTGTGGGGAAGTTATGGGCGTCAATGAGGGGAAGCCGCGGAGTGACGGGCTGCGACTCCCAGGTGACCTTCACTCTGGCAGCCCCTCCTCGCTGCACGGCGCCTTTGGCTGCCTCCCGCAGGCACTCGTTGCTATCAGCCGCTGTGTGTGTTGTGTGTGTGTGTGTGTGTGTGTGTGTGGCATCAAGCGTCAGCACTCAGCGCGAGCGTCATACGAGGTGGCAACGTCGAGCGAGAATATGGCCGGAGGCGCGGGACGGTGGTCATGGCCCCCGAGGTAATGAACGGAACGCTTAGGCTCAGTATCCCCTATTTCACACACGGGATGTCGGCCTTAACTGCACTGCGGTATCCAGAGGGCGGCGTAGGGATCTCCAGGTCTCCTCCTGTCGCGGCCACTTCTCACCGCTCAGTGACAAAATGGGAGCAGAGATGTGCTACCTGCTGGTGTGGGCAGAGCCTGCTTCCTGGCCCCCGGTGCGGTGTCCCCACTGGCAGCCCTGCGTCGGCCGTTGCTCCCCGTGGCTGTTGACAAAGGCAGTTTCCCTCGCGTGTAGTCTCACATCGCAGGTTTCTGTCCCGGCAATGTGATACCGCCGTGCACCCCAAGCTGATCGTCTTCCGCCGCCGCCCCACTTGAGGCCATCACACACCCCACCAGCCGCCACACACGGCCACCTCGTGGCGGACCAGTCACTCTTACATCACGCTGAAAACAATATTCGGCAGCTCAGTGAGGACACGAGGCAGGTGCAGGGAGCACCCACCCGGCACCCACTCAAGGACGCAGGGAAGGGCCTTTGTTTTTGCCACTTTTCACAGCCGGATTCGTTTAAGTATTTCCTCGCATACCGGTAATTCCTTTGTGGCAACGGCGTGTGTGTCTTCGCGGCCGTGATGCGCGGTGTGGGCGGCTTGCGTGGATGTCATGTCTCGCTCCGGTGGGAGGGCGTCGTGCAGGGGCGGTACTTGTTCCCCACTGCTAAGTAGCACACATCCTCCTGAAACACAAAGGAGCATGAATGAAGAACAAGCAGCAACAGACCAGTTGGCCATCGTGAGATTGCCTTGGTAACTGACGCTATCTAACCCAAAGTAAGAGGTGTAGAGGCGTAGGAAGCGGCGCCTCTCCCCACACCAAGTTTCCTGCCCGCCTCTCTGTCTTCCCTTTCTTCTTTCTGCTCGCCCTCCATCAACCTCCTCCCCTTCCTGAACCTCCTTTTCCCCGCGCCTCCACAACCAAGAGAAGGAGCTGAGGAGAGACAGGACGGGGGTGGGGGCGCTGGGGAAAGTGGCCTTAGGTAGTACTCCACCCCCCCAGTCCCCCGCCACACCTGGCCGCCTCGGGGTACACAGCGCTGCCCCTGAGACGCCACTGAGGGCCCCGGGGCAGACATTATCACGCTGCCCCCGCTTCCAGCCCCTCCCTGATCACTCCCGCACCTCCTTCCATTGTTTGGTGTGTTGTTGCCTTGCGCTGCGGCCTTCTGCTTCCCCTCACCTTCACCTCTGCTCCCTCTGCCTCTCTCTGCCTCCCTCGCACCACTCAGCCTGCCTCCCTTGTGATCCTGAGCCTCGTCGCATGCACAGGGAAGGCGGCAGGCGGCGGGTTGAGGTGCGTGTGGGAAGGAGGAGCCCTGAAGAGTAATGGGAGAAGTTGGAGATGAGTTGAAGTGTGAGGGGAGGGGATGGGTGAGAGGTAGCAATGGGTGGTCAGAGGAGGATACATGGTTAGGAGAGAGAGAGAGAGAGAGAGAGAGAGAGAGAGAGAGAGAGAGAGAGAGAGAGAGAGAGAGAGAGAGAGAGAGAGAGAGAGAGAGGGGGGGGTGATGGTATGAGTAGAGCAGAGTGGAAAGGTTTGCTTGGGAGAGTTTTACGTTAAGGAAGGTTGTGTGCAGAATGGAATGGATTTGGAGGGGGAGAAGTTGGTTGGTGCGGCAGAGAAAAGCTGTGAGGAATGGAGAGAGAGAGAGAGAGAGAGAGAGAGAGAGAGAGAGAGGATTAGAAAAAACGAAAAAAAAAATAATGGGGATCAGATGGGAAGGATAAAATGCAGAGGATGAAGAAGAGGAAGAAAAGAAGAAGGAGGAGGAGGAGGAGGAGAAGACAGGATGGTGGTGCTGGTGCTGTCGAGGATTGGGGAAGAAGTCAAGATTACAGTCGCCACATCTTCTGCAGAAAGCTTCAATTTGGCCCTAATTTAGCTAATGGCATGGAAATCGCCAGCTACCATGAGTGAGAATTGGCACAAATCCACCAGAGTTTCCACATTACCTCAGCTCCACCGCCAACCCAAAACTTCCTCGCTCCACCCAGTCTTTTTTTACTCCCAAGATTTTTTTCCCCCACTAAATCTCTGAGTTCCAGTTTCAGCCTAGATAGCAGTAATATTCTCTCTCTCTCTCTCTCTCTCTCTCTTCTCTCTCTCTCTCTCTCTCTCTCTCTCTCTCCTCTCTCTCTCTCTCTCTCTCTCTCTCTCTCTCTCTCTCTCTCTCTCTCTCTCTCTCTTTTAAATTGCAGTACATTGGAAATTTTGCGTGTGGTTTTCCTTCTCTCTCTCTCTCTCTCTCTCTCTCTCTCTCTCTCTCTCTCTCCTCTCTCTCTCTCTCTCTCTCTCTCTCTCTCTCTCTCTCTCTCTCTCTCTCTCTCTCTCTCTCTCTCTCTCTCTCTCTCTCTCTCTCTCTCTCTCTCAGCCGGATTTTTATTTCGATTTTATTTTTCCTTTCATATTTTTTTAGTTTCCCTTTGCCCACCATTTATTTTTTTTTAATTTTTTTTAAGTATTAGTTTAGGTTTTCATCTGGTTTTATTTTTTCCCTCATGGATAGCGCGCTTTTTTTTCCCCTCTCCTTTCCTTCCTCCACTTTACATTCTAATTCCCCTTATCTCTTTTTTTCCCCTCCTCCCTTGACTCTCGGTTCGCTTCCTTCCTTTTCGCTATTTTCATTTCCTCCCTTTCCTTTCTAATTTCCTACTGATTTTGCTTCTACATTCCTCCCCCTGCCTCTCCTGCTCACCCCTGCTGCCTCGCCCCGCTCACCCCTTCCTGTCCACCTGTTCTTGACCCTCCCTGCCTTCCTCTGCTCGCCTCTGTCTCTTCTTTGTCACCTCTGCCTTCCCTGCTTACCCATGCCTCCCTCTCTTCAATACCAGAACACTTACGCCATGTCAGAAGTGCCCACTCACCGTTCACCCATCCCTCTCACCTCTCCCTGACACTTCCCACTCTGCCTCATCCAATCCTTCCTCCAATCCTTCATCCACTTATTGTAACAGCCACTCAGGGTCGTTAGACAAGGGTATTTCTTCTTGGTATATTATTACGCCAGGTTATTGACACTCGTTCATTGTTGTGTGTGTTTACTTGTCCCATATGGTGAACGTAAGAGTGAACGTGAGGGTGAACGTGAGGGTGAACGGTCCAACTGGAAAAGGACCCTTAATTAATCTCTGTGCAATACAAAATTAACATAAGTAACACCACAAAGTCCACATGAAGGCATTAGAGCAACACATTAATGAAATCACTATGCACACGTGTCAAAAAAAAAAAAAAAAAAAATTAAATACATGATAAATAATCTACTAGCTAACAAGCTATGGTGACTATCCTTACGGTGTAAAGACCCTTCTGGCTCACATAAATCTCACATGAATGTTTGATTACCTAACTATGACAATTTACGTTGAAATATCGCCAAAAACACATGTATGCAACAGTTCTGGGTGTAACGTAAAGTAAATACAACAGGAGAGAATAACATATGACAATTTACGTTGAAATATCGTTGAAAAACACAACATATATGTAACAGTTCTGGGTGTAACGTAAAGTAAATACAACAGGAGAGAATAACAAGCAACAAAGTACTACACTTTCCTAATATACTCCTAAACCTATCACAAATATAATAGAGGAACACTCACCAATCTCTGGCGCTCACAGGGAATAAATCCACAGGTTTCACTCCAACAAGGTGTGTGCGGCTGCTATACCACAGATAGACTGCCGGGTTGACCTCCCTCCCTGAGCTACCTTCCCTCGGTTTACCGCTCGAGGGATTCATACACAAATGAAACACTCATTAACACTCATTATTCCCAGGTAGTTATCATATGAAACGACCAAATACTATGAAACAAACAAATATGAAACGAGCAATATACAGAAATAATTTGTATAGTGATCACCATCAGTCACCATGTGTTACACTTATCCTTTCTTGTATTCCTTATCCCCACTCATGCAAGCTTCTCCCTACATCCCTCTCAGCTTCACTAATACTTCCCACTCAACTGCTCTTTATTGTACACACTCATTTAAATCCCTCTCATCATTCGTTTTACTTTTCAGGACTGTCACTCACCTCTCGCCTTGCATAACCTAACCTAACCTGACCTGATCTAAACTAAACTAATCTAGCCCAACTCTACCTAACCTAACCTAACCTAACCTAACCTAACCTGATATAAACTAAACTAACCTAGCCCAACTCTACCTAACCTAACCTAACCTGATCTAAACTAAACTAATCTAGCCCAACTCTACCTAACCTAACCTAACCTGATCTAACCTAACCTAAATTGATCTAAACTAAACTAATCTAGCTCAACTCTACCTAACCTAACCTAACCTGATCTAAACTAAACTAATCTTGCCCAACTCTACCTAACCTAACCTAACCTGATCTAAACTAAACTAATCTTGCCCAACTCTACCTAACCTAACGTAACCTCATCTAACTTAACCTACCTAACCTAACCTAACCTCTACCTCCCTTTCACTCTGCCTCTTCCCCTCAAAACGAAGCTGAGTTAACCCTTTCCACTAACCCCTTCGCAACCCCTCCAGTCACCGCCACCGCCACCACAATCCCTGCAGCTGCCCACACCGTCCCTCCTCCCTCCCCTCCCTTCCAGCCGTGACTCGCCCATTTTAATACAAGGAGTTTGCCCGAATTCCCCAGGTGATCGTGGCGGGGAAGTGAGCGACAGGGGGGAATGCTGCCTCCCTCTCCTTCCTTCCTTCTCAGCTGACTCATGGTGGAAGGAGGGGAAGGGGAAGAGGAGGAAGAGAGGGTAAAGAGGGAAGGGGGATGGGGAGGATGAGATAAGGGGGACTGACTTTGCTGAAGAATATTAGAATTTGTAAGGGCTTGCTTCAGAGAGAGAGAGAGAGAGAGAGAGAGAGAGAGAGAGAGAGAGAGAGAGAGAGAGAGAGAGAGAGAGAGAGAGAGAGAGACTTTTTTACCTCTCATTATGTTTTTATTTATTACATGTTCTTGATTGTGTTTTTTTTTTTCTTTTCTTTCCTTCTTTTTTTTTTTCGTCTAATTTTTTTTTTTTTCCTTTGGTTGGGCCGCTTCACTTTGTTCCTCGGTAATCTGACGGCGCTCTTCATGATTTGCCTTCCTTTCCTCCCCGCGGCTCCTTATTGGATTACATTTTGTTGCACCAGCTCTTTATTATTTCCTCCCAAAATTGCCTGCCTTCCTCTCTCATTCTTTCCTCTCTTCCTACCTGGCTTCATTGATTCCCTCCTCTCTCTCTCTCTCTCTCTCTCTCTCTCTCTCTCTCTCTCTCTCTCTCTCTCTCTCTCTCTCTCTCTCTCTAATCCCTCGAGTAACTCCAATTTTCGCCGTACGGTTCCTCTCACCTGGCTACACTACAAGGGAAGGAAGGGAGTGGAAGGGAGCAAGGGAGGGATTAGCAGCCTGTCTATCTCCTCTAATGCTCGCCCTGATTCCTTTCCCCGCCCATTGCCAGTGTTTCTCTTCCCACGATTGCTCTAATGACGGAAAACTGATGATTCCCCGGCATTTCCAGCTTTCATGGCCGATGTTTTGAGTTTTTATCTTTGTTTTTTATCTTTTTTTTTTTCTGGGGAAGAGTTTGGGGGGAAGGGGTAGGAGGAGGAAATCGGTTTTATGAAATGGAAGATCAAAGTTGAGTTGTGGGTTTAAGGCTTTGATGGATGTGAGATTTTTTTTTTTTTTTGCTATTTTTTTTCATAGTAAGTGTTAATTAAGTTTTTTTTTTTTTAGTTATATTATTAATTTAACTTTCTTTCTTCTCTCACTCTCTCTCTTTCTCTCTCTCTTCCTTGTTCGGTCTGTCCACGTAAGGAGCGCAAATGATCAAATGTTTACGAGAGTTTGTGGTACATTAAGACAAAGAAAATTGTGTGAAGACTTTACCTGTGTATTAGCAACTAGAAAAAAAAAATTAGGTTTTTGCAGCGAGGGAGGAAGGAAGGAAGGAATGTAATCTGTAGTGAAGGAAATGTATGTAGAGCTTTGTAGTGGGGAGAGTCTGTAGGTCTGTTAATTGGGGTCTGTGCCTTAGGGAAAGAGTTTGTCCGTCTGTGCAGTAAGGAAAGAGTGTAAGTTTGTGCAGTAGGAGAGGAATTTTGGTCTTTTCAGATGCGAAATAGTTTGTAAGTCTGTGTAGTGGGGAGAGTGTGGGTCTGTAGTGGGAGAGTGTGTGTCTGTAGCGGGGAGAGAGTGTGTCTGTATAGCGGGGAGAGTCTGGGTCTGTAGTGGGAAGAGTGTGGGTCTGTGTGGTGGGGAGAGAGTGTGTGTCTGTAGCGGGGAGAGTCTGGGTCTGTAGCGGGGAGAGAGTGTATCTGTATAGCGGGGAGTGTCTGGGTCTGTAGCGGGGAGAGTGTGGGTCTGTAGCGGGGAGAGTGTGTGTCTGTAGCGGGGAGAGTGTGTGTCTGTAGCCGGAGAGTGTGTGTGTCTGTAGCGGGGAGAGTCTGGGTCTGTAGCGGGAGAGTGTGTGTCTGTAGCGGGGAGAGTGTGTGTCTGTAGTGGGGAGAGTCTGGGTCTGTAGCGGGGAGAGTGTGGGTCTGTAGTAGGAAGAGTGTGGATCTGTAGCGGGGAGAGTGTGTGTGTCTGTGTAGTTGGGGAAAAGCCACTTGGTCAGTAAAGTAAGGTAAATATATGCAGTCTTGGTCTTTGCAGTGGGGAAAATCTGAAGGCCGTGCAGGGTGGAAAAATCAGCAGGTCTGTATTGGGAAAAAAGAAAAAAGAAAAGAGCCTTGTTGAGTGGCGGTGCTGTAGTCATCCCTGGTCCTGTGGTGGCTGTCATATCAGAGTGATGGTAATTCCTGGTCAGCGAGGCACCAGCTGGTCCCTCCCTGCACGGCCCTCAGTGCCTGGCGTGTCGGGGCGTCCATTCCCAGGCAGGAGTCAACTCGTGAGGCTCTGGTGTCGTCTGGTGGCCTCGGGAGTTTCAGCTTGCTTCTCCACCACCACCACCACCACCACCACCACCACCACCACCACCACCACCACTACCACCACGGGAGGAAAGCGATCTTCGTCTAGTCACGATGAATATCTGTGGAAGATTCTTTGATTTCAGAATACTTTCACGTGTGTGTGTGTGTGTGTGTGTGTGTGTATGTGTGTGTGTGTGTGTGTGTGGGTGTGTGTGTATGTGGGTGGGTGTGTGCGTGGGTGGGTGAGTGGGTGGGTGGGTGGGTGGGTGGATGGGTGGGTGGATGCGGTGGGTGGTTGGATTTGAGTTTATTAAATCACACAGTTTATTTAATCGTTTAGATACACACACACCACACACACACACACACACACACACACACACACACACACACACACACACACACACACACACACACACAACACACACACACACACACACACACACACACACAAGCAGGCAGGCAGGCAGGCAGGCAGGCAGCCCGGGCCGCCAGCCACACAGGGCCGCCACACACTGTATACAAATGATCCACTTATCTCCATCGGATCACGCGGGGCTCGGCCGACGCGATGTCTGGGAGCCGCGGGGAGGGAAGACGGATGGTGCAATTTCAACATCTACATTTCAGAGGAGAACATCATGGCTGGGCGCTGCGAGTAAAGCCACCGTCATGTATTGGTTACTGTGGCCAGAGTCCGTAACAGTGGCCGAATCCGTAACAGCGTGACGGACCCGCTGCCCCGCATGATTACGAGAGACAGGGGCGAGGCGGGCACCGGCGGGAGGGGCTGGGAGGGCAGGACGCGACGGGCTGTGGCCAGGCTGTGGTGTCCCTTGGCGCCTGGCCGTGTCAGTGACGTGGTGGCGGCGGTGGCGGTGGGGGAACTGTGCTGTACAAGTGATATCTGGCAGCAATAAACCTCAAATAGTAGTAGATCCTTACTAAGCTTCATTCCACCACACCACACTGACTATACGAACTGAGGAAGATGAATTAATTGCTTTATAAATACAAAGGTGGTATTTACGATGCATGACAAGGGATTTTCAAACAATAACAGCCCTCTAGGTACTTACTGGGCTGTGTGAATGTCCTACACAACACTACACTCTAACACTACACAGTAAGTAGTGTTAAGAGGAGGAACATAATATTAACTAGAGCACAAAAGGGGGAGGAGGCGTAATCCACAGCAACTATTATCTGTTAGTGCTTTAGGGCGGTGTAAGTGCCTGCTGGTGTGTGATGCGGTGTGCGTGTGGTGCAGGGAGGCTCAGGATGGAGGCTGAGTTGGGTGGTGGTGAGGGAGTGAGGGAGGGAAGGCGTGAGGGCGGCTGCAGGGCGTCATGCACTTCTCAATGGGCGGTAATTGGGTGTACACCTGAAGGGTCCGCGGCACAACAGCGGCGGCACGTGTGGGGTCATGAGTGAGGGCAGGAGTGAGACCCTGAGAGGCGGACCACCCTCGCCACACACCGCCAGCGAGGGGCGCGGCGTTTTCTCCCCTCTGCTGGGTACGCGGGGACGTGGGGGACGGTGTGAGGTTAGCGAGGCGAGGACGGCAGAGAGGACGGCAAAGAGGACGACAAGTACCCGGGGAAGTTGTGAGGACAGGAACTTTGAGGAGCGTGAGGGGAAAAGGGTAATGAGGGGAAAATGGATGGAGAAGCAGTGACAGAGGTTACATAAGGACGTGAGGCCATGAGGGGAGTTCCAAGACAGCAAACCTACATACACACGGCAGTCCCAGTTTAATGTGTGTATGCCTTTGTTCTCCTGTACGTAATATCCCTCCATAAACTTGTGTAATCTTCTCGAAAGGTTCCTATTGATTGCACTAACTTGGGTGAGGAATGGCGGGGCGGGGAGGAAAATGAGAAGACTGCAGGGGGCCAGGGAGGGTGAGGGCCGTGGACACTCTAATAGCGTGAGTGGAGTGGTGCGCCTGTCGATAGGAACAGACCGTGATTGCTGTCCAATACAAGGCAAGATCGATCTGGAATACACGTCACAACTGCCCTGCTTCCCTCCCTCCAACCCTCCATGTCTCCTCTCCTCTCCACTCCTCTCCTCTCCTCTCCTCTCCTCCACTCGACTCTCCTTTGGCCGACCTCCCTTCACTCTTTTCTCTCTCTCTCTCTCGCCTCCCTCCTCCTTTGTCACTCCCTCTATTGATCTACGTCCTCATTTTCTCATTTATTTAATTCACTTAACGCGATGTTCCTTGCGTTTATTGTCATATGAATCTGTTTACCGCTTGTCTTCCACAGTTCCTCCTCCTCTGTTGGCTTCCGTCTAGTGGGCGTGCAGGTGTTGCGAGGCTGCCGGCGTGGCGGGGAATGCCTGTCACTCTCTCATTGCTCTTACCTGTCTTGAGAGAGAGAGAGAGAGAGAGAGAGAGAGAGAGAGAGAGAGAGAGAGAGAGAGAGAGAGAGAGAGGGAGAGGGGTATCGTCCGTCTTTCACAGGTGTCCTTTAATTAACTAACGCACCTCACAGGTATAGAGGCAGACAGAAAAGTGTCACTCCCTTTCCAAGTGGGCGAGGTGTTCACAGGTTGACTAATTAAGCGTGCCGCAGATCACGCCCACACAACAAGGACAGCCTGAAAAGTAACGCGCTTCTCTCTCTCAGACTCGTTATTCACAGATCATTACGACACCAGCAAGTCTCACTAATCAAGACTGGACAGGTAAAAAAAAAGGTGACTCACACAAAAGA
>NC_087157.1:34440615-34448115 GCF_035594125.1 Scylla paramamosain
CACACACACACACACACACACACACACACACACACACACACACACACACACACACACACTTAATTACTTAATCAATCAATCAATCACTTTGGGAAATAGTGTTGTGTATATCTTGAATTTTTGTACTGTATACACCTCTGCATGTGTGTGTGTTGTGTGTGTGTGTGTGTGTGTGTGTGTGTGTGTGTGTGTGTGTGTGTGTGTGTCTGTGAGCGGAAATACGTTCAGGAAGCTGTCAAATGCATGGCGTTGTGACTGTTGCCAGAGAGAGAGAGAGAGAGAGAGAGAGAGAGAGAGAGAGAGAGAGAGGAGAGAGAGAGGAGAGAGAAGAGAGAGTCCCTTCTGTCTCCTCTTTAGCACCCTTATCTGTCTGCTTTATGTCGTCACTCTCCTTCCCTCTCCCTCCCTGTCACCTCCCTCCCACTCCCCGCCCCTTGCCTCGCGCGTCCCCGTGGTGGTGGAGGTGGCGGCGGCGGACAGAAGCGCCCTGTTCATCACCGAGTTGGAGATGTGTAGGGCGTTGCTCTTGGAGGGGCTGGTGTGCGCTCCGCTGGGCCGTGTGGTGTGTGCTGGTCTGCTGAGGGTCTGTCATGGCTTGGCTTGCTCCCTAACGGTGTGTCCTGCTCCTGTTTTGGTCTGTGGTGTCAGTCATTTGGTCTGTTGATGGTCTGTAACGATCTGTCCTACTCGCCTCATGTTGTTTATGGTCTGTGATGGATTAATTCTCCTCTATAACGGTCCTGTCTTGTTCTCCTGTGGTCTCTTGTCAGTACATTGGTCGGCTGGTGGTCTTATCCCTAACATTTTTTTTTTCTCTCTCTCTGTTAAGGTTTGTCCTACTTCCCTTTTGGTCTGTAGTCTGTGAACTGGTCTCGTGGTGTGGTCTGTGATGGCTTAGGTCAGTTGTGTGCCAAGTAATGGAGGGCTTGAGTCACGTTTCAAGACAACGTGAGGAAATATTTTGAAGATAACAGGTTGGTAAATAACTCACAACAAGTCATGATTTTCGTAGCAAGTGTTCGTGCTTCACTAACGCTCTTTGCTTCCTTCATACCTGTGAGTTCGGTGAAGACGACTCGGTAGGTGTCACTTTGCTTGACTTCCAAAAGCATTCGATTAAGTAGCCCGTCAATGATGACTCAGTAACACACTCACCGCGGCATCACTGGGAGCATCCACAGCTGGCTGTCAGGACTTGCTCTCCCCACACAGAGTGCTTCTCAACATTGTTACGTCTTGGCAGCTGGCTTAGTGTATAGAGTGGCGTACCTTAAGACTCCTGCTTGGCTTTGTTGTACATGTTCTGGATATGTGTTAGTAATATCGGCAATGATCTCACCTGCAGAGTATCAAAATTTGCCTGTGACATAAACATTGCCAGTGAAATTGCTGCGTTACAAGAGAGAGAAGTCTTGCCGTCAAATTTAGGTCGACCAAGTAGTTGGGCCGCCGAGTGAATAATTAGATTCAACGTTCATAAAGTTTAATGCAAGATGCTGCACAGAGGGAGCAGTGATCATCTTGTTAAATATTTAATGACTGACAACACAGCATTGTTCACAAGTTAAGACTGCTGACATAGGTTACAATAAGAATCCTGTAAGCTATTATTGCCATCATATTTCTCTCATAGCATGTTTGATTGTATAGTCCTCATAGACAACCTGGTAAAAAGCTTATTTCTTCTGTTTGTGTTCCTTTGTGTCCCTCGTTGCCCCTGCCCCCAAGATAGCGGCAGCGGTAGAGACAACACTGCTTTCCCAAACTCTCTCCTTACTTCTCTGTCGGCAAACTTACTGGCTTGGGTGTCATTCGTGTCTACAGCGCCCCCCTGTCGCCATAACACTTGCCTTGCCCCTTTCTCTCCGTCCTTCCTTCCTTCTTTCCTTCCTTATTTACTTCTATATTCCTTGTTTCCTTTCTCCTTTCTTTCGCCTTATTCCTTCCACTCTTTTTCTTTATCCCTTCTTTACTTCCCTTCCTCAGTGTTTCCTTTGTCTCTTTCCATCTCTTTGCTTTATTCCTGTTTTCCTCCTTTACCTTTTCCCGTTCCTTCCTTCATCTTTCCGTGTACCTCTCCTTTCTCCTTCTCCTTCCCTTCCCCTTGTCTTTTTATTCCTTCTAACCTTTCTTCCTGCCATTCCTTCTTCCGTCTGTCCTTCCTTCCCCCACTCCCGTCGTTCCTAAGCTTTCTCATCCCTCTCTCTTTCCACTTGTCTCTCCTTCCTTCCTTCCCACTCCTTCCTTCCTTGCTTCTATTTCTTTCTCTCTATTCATTCTTTCTATCGCTGCATTCTTCCATCTCTTCTACCTCCTTCCCTTTTCTCACGTGCTTCTTCTTCCTCTCCTTCCTCAGTTCCTCCTCCCCCTTCCCGGCTTCATCTCGTGGTATCCCTGAGGTGCTCGCGTCTCCTTCCCTCAGAGGCTGTTCTTCACCCTAATAACATTCACACCTGGTTTTAATTACTCGAACACGTCTTCCGCGTGCCTACCTGTCACTCTTACTCCTCCTCTGCCTCCTTGCTCCTCTCCTTCCTCTTCCTCTTCTTCCTACTTGTCTTCCTCCTTCCTTGTCCTCCTCCTGCTTGCCCTCGTCCTTGTTCTCTTTCGTGTTTGTATTCGTCCTCCTCTTCCTCCTCCCCTTCCTCGTCCTCCTCTTTCTTCTCTTCCTTCCTGTATTCGCCCTGCTTCTCCTTAACCTCTTCTCCACTTCCTCCTTCTTCTTCACCTTATCATGTCCACGTTTTCTTCCTCTTCTTTCCTCCACGTTCTCCACTTAGATCTCGTACACGTCCTTTCTTCCTCCTCCTCCTCCTCCACCTCCTCCTCCTCCTCCTCCTCCTCCTCCTCCTCCTCCTCCTCCTGAAGGTGTTATCCAATGTGAGTAAAGGCATGACGTGCTGTAAAATAGTGTACATCTTCTCTCTCGTGTTCAGACTCAAGGAACTGGAAACAAGAACAATAGAGAAACACGTCAACCACCCCGAGACAATGTACTTCATGGAAAAATATTGGCCTGCATTAATTTAAGTCAAGCGTAACCGATCTTGTTTTTATTTTTATTTATTTATTTTTTTCTCATACTCGGTGAAACTAGACGACTTCTCTCCTGGTTTGTGCACTTGATTCAGCCCCGGGACTCCACTAGCAAACCTCCACACGCTGACTGGAGACTGAAGACGCTGGTGAAGTAGTGAAGAACAGAGAGGAATGTAGACAAGGAGCAGACATCAGCAGACCACTTGGATCTTAGAGGTGGTCTGTGATGAGCTGCTCTGCCCAGTGTACAGGAAGTGGTGGTGGTGGTGCAAGGCAAAGGCTTCCCTCCGTGCACTGGGACAAGGCGATGTCAAGGATAAAGAGAATCAAGGCACTGTAGTCACTCTATATTCAGGATTCGTGTGCAGGTTAAGCCGTCCACTGCTTCACTTTCTCCTCAAGCTTAACTTAGCAGATTGGTGCAAGTTAGAGTATGGTTTCGAGACACGACTGACACCAAGAGGAGTGACTGAAGTCGCTCTCTATGTCTTTGGTTCTATTTTTGAGCAGAATCGTCCAGAGCTGCTGAAAGGAAGCAACAGAAGCCTCACCCTCGCCATCACTCCCAGGGTGCAACAGGAGGCTCAGGCGTCGCCACCGGACCGCGTCATCAGTGGCGTCCCGCAGGGAGGAGTTGTGCACCACTTCTTTTGACATATTTATGTGAACTGCTTTTATTTGAAACTTACAAACCGCATTCACAACTCTGCTAATTGCATTCTTGAGGAGTGGAATGAATTACTTAATTAAATTGTCCTAAAATTATGACCTGTTTAGTAATATGTAGGACGCGCGACGTAACCTTAACAAATACTAAATACTTCGGATAAGTCACTTCATCAAGGCTGTTCTGAAACTTGTGGTCTGCTTATCAATGCAGGACGTGCCACTTGGGAGTAAAATCAACAAACCTTGGCAATTTGTCTTGGGGGTTGGAAATATTTTGGCATCCAAATATACGCAGTGAAGGTCAGTCACGCTGTGTAGTGAAGACGCTGCACTTATCCTGGCCTTAAAATCTGTCCAGCATGACGAGGAAGCCGCCGCGTGACTGAACGGATGCTTGTCCTTATCAAATTTAACCTTTCTCTTGCAAGTAAATAAATATTGACTCAATGACATTTGAATTAGGTCAACACCACTGCCAATCCAACTTAACCCACATATTTGAATTTGGACTCATGTCTCACGTCTGCCTCAGCTTGAACTGAATTCCCACGCCTCGCTTGACGCGTGGAGTGCAGCGGCGAGGCAAAAAGGTCACAAGACTGACACATGCTGCTGAATATGCCATCACCACTCAAGGCAGCAGCATATCCAATGTTGTCACCATAAAAGCGATGCAAACTTAATGAATCCTGTCGAAGGTCTTAGTGATTTACATGTAACCTTCTTGAGAAACGCACACTTTCCACACGCACCAGCCATCTCAGGAACGTGAAGTGATGGTGTGTGATGCTGGGCAGACCTTCACCCTCCCACTCACAACCCGCAAGGAACAATCGCCCCTATCAATTTCTGAATAACTGCTACACTTTTCTACACGGCAAAGGCTTGTTTAACGATACACGCCTCAGGTCCGTATTGTCAAATGTGTCGGCGCCGTATCTCTACCTCTTTCAACAGGCTCAAGTGGACGTTATGTGTGGGGGACTCGAGGGTGCTTCCATGACCAGGATGAATGAACAACGATTATGCACCGTCTGTGAAAAAAAGAAAAAAAAATTGTATCGTGAAAACTCGAGTGATCATCTCTGCATATATATAACCTTTGAAAAGTGCTGGTATTCTGAAGAGTGCTACCGTGACCAGGATGAATGGACAAGGATTATACACCGTCACTGGAAAAAAAAATAAAAATAAATAATAATAATAAAACCGTGAGAACCTGACTGATAATCTTTGTAACCTTTAACGATTGCAAACAACTCAGAACACTAAACGAAGCTCACTGGCCGTAAGGGAGAGAGAGGCGCTTCAGTAAATGAGCGCACCGTACCGCCGCAGTGGATTAGCTAGGTGGAGGCAGGCGGCAGGTGTGGTGGCGGGAGTAACACGATGAACCTGCGTAATCAACAAGCCGCCTCACCGGTGTGTGTGGCGGACTGGGGGACAGGTATGCACTCCTCAGGTGACACCATTCCTTGTTGTTGTTGTTGTTGTTGTTGTTGTTGTTGTTGTTGTTATGAAAGAAAGAGGATTATACATACCATAATCCAACTTTACCCTACCTTACCTGTTGGTCTGCTCTCTCTCTCTCTCTCTCTCTCTCTCTCTCTCTCTCTCTCTCTCTCTCTCTCTCTCTCTCTCTCTCTCTCTCTCTCTCTCTCTCTCTCTCTCTCTCTCAAGCTATTACAGTCGTTGAATCACGGTCTGAATGGTCTTTGTGTGTGCATTTTTATCGTCAGCTGACAAAGAGAGAGAGAGAGAGAGAGAGAGAGAGAGAGAGAGAGAGAGAGAGAGAGAGAGAGAGAGAGAGAGAGAGAGAGAGGAAAAACAAGAAACAAAGAAAAAAATCACACACACACACACACACACACACACACACACACACACACACACACACACACACACACACACACACACACACACACACACACACACACACACACACATGACGGAGAAAGGGACAGACAAGGGGTCGCGAGGCTGGTGTCTATTACTGTCTGGGCATTTGTCTTGGCCAGCTTTGAGCCTCACAGGAGTCCGGGAGTCCAGGATATATTGGCGAGAACAAGAGGAGGGATGTGGGGAGGGATGCGCGGCGGGGCGGGGTACACAGGCACACTGACAGACATAAAGACATGCAGATGGACAGACGCAGCTTCGGGGACAAATTGCGAGAAGACGTGGAAGTCGAGAAATGAAGGAAACCAGGAAAATGAAGGTGTGGAAGGGAAGGAGAGGAGGGAAAAGAATGGAAGGCGAGGAAACTGATGATGGGGAAGCAACGGAAGGGGAAGGAAAGAATGAGGAGATGGGAACAGAAGCCAAGCAAGGATGGGGAAGCGGATCTGAAGAGTGTATGAGAGAGAGAGAGAGAGAGAGAGAGAGAGAGAGAGAGAGAGAGAGAGAGAGAGAGAGAGAGAGAGAGAGAGAGAGAGAGAGAGAGAGAGAGAGATTAATGTTTTATTCTTACGAGGGAAGGAATGAGTGTATATGTAGAGAGAGAGAGAGAGAGAGAGAGAGAGAGAGAGAGAGAGAGAGAGAGAGAGAGAGAGAGAGAGAGAGAGGCCGTGCACCTGCTGACGTACACACTCCGGAAGGCCGCTGTTCTCCGAGGTGTGTGTGTGTTGCGAAAGGAGAGCAGTTTTATGCTTAGAATTGACGTCAATGAAAGTATAAAGCTAATACAGGGGAAATCAGGCAGGAAGGAGAGAGAGAGAGAGAGAGAGAGAGAGAGAGAGAGAGAGAGAGAGAGAGAGAGAGAGAGAGAGAGAGAGAGAGAGAGAGAGAGAGAGAGAGAGAGAGAGAGAGAGAGAGAGAGAGAGAGGCATACATAGATATACACATACATCTATACATGTAATCTTACTTATCTATCTTCTTATCTATTTACATACTTAGGATACATACATACATACGTACATACATCGTACCGGCAGACAAACAAACAAACAAACAAACACACACACAAACAGGCAAATAAAACAGACAGGCTCGTAAAGACACTTAAACGGAGACAGATAGACAGACAAGCACACACACACACACACACACACACACACACACACACACACACACACACACACACACACACACACACACACACACACACACACACACACACACACACACACACACACACACACACACACACAGCCGTGATTAATAACAGTGAGTCCAGCTGCCTGCCTTCCCATCCCTTCCCATCCCATCTGTCTGCCTCTCCACCTCGCATTCCTCCCCTTCTATCAATCTAACCTCCACCTGCTTCTCCTCCTCCTCCTTCCTGCCTCTCACACCTCATCCTTACCTCTTCTCCTCATCCTCTTCATCCTCCTTGCCTTCCCTCTGTTCATTCCTCGACTTTCCCTTTCTTTCCCCTGCTGTCGTTTTCCCTTCCTTGTCCCAGAATTCATCTCTCCTCTCTCTTTTTCCTTTCATCTCTCCAACAGTTTATTAATTTCTACCTTTCTATGCCTTTATCTTCGCCCTATCTTACTTTCTCTCTCTTTTCTTCTCTTTTTTTTTCTTACGATCTCATCTTTGTTCTCTGCCTTTCTGTTTTTTTCTGTTTCTCTTCGCTTTCCTTTCTGTTTATCTTTCCATATCCTCTGTTCCGTTTTCTATCTTGTTTTCCCTCGCTTTTTTTTTCTTTCTTGTTTCATCCCATTCCCTCATTTCTGTTCAGTTTTCGTTTTTGTTTCTCTCCCTTTCCCTTCTCGTTTCCTTCCTTACCCTTTGTTCTGTTTCCTCTTCCCCCCCCCAACCCGTTTTTTTCCTGCCCTGTCCTCTTTT
>NC_087157.1:34450615-34453115 GCF_035594125.1 Scylla paramamosain
AACCTAACTGAACTTAAACTCTTCCTTGAGCCTCTGAAACCCACGTAACTTTGCTAAACCGAGTCCCTTCTTCGACCAAACGCTTGTGACTTAACCTGACATTGTAGGACTCAATTTAATCATCTGGCCTGAACCTCTGATGTTATTTAACTTACCTGAACCTAACTTCTAAGTACCACCTCCTTTTCCTCCTCTTTGTTTATCGTATTTCTCATTTTATTACTGCATCTGTTCACATCTCTATCCATTTACTCGTTCATATCAATCTTGTCTTGCCTCTCGAGAGTAAGATGTGTCTGGGATTGCGGCAGACTGAATGCATTTCCCCGTCACGCTTCTCAGGGTCAGGAAGGAAGCAGGTTGGCGGCGGGTTGCACAACAAGACGTCCCGGGCAGGCGTGCAGTGGTCAGAGGGAGGGAGGCAGCCAGGCGTGTCCACTGCTCTGCCCTCACCAACTTTTCCTCCTCCTGTACTGTTGTCTGTGTGTGTATGCGTTCGTTTTTTGTGTCGGGTTTATTCTCTCTCTCTCTCTCTCTCTCTCTCTCTCTCTCTCTCTCTCTCTCTCTCTCTCTCTCTCTCTCTCTCTCTCTCTCTCTCTCTCTCTCTCTCTCTCTCTCTCTCTCTCTCTCTCTCTCCAAGCATCAATGAGCGATAATGAAGTGACAAAAGCTGACTCGTACTCCTCGTTCAGGTGTTTGTGCCTAATTATTCTCACCTGCCCTCGCCACACCTCACCTCTCGTTACTTACATCACCTCACTTCACCCTACATTGCCTTACCTAACTTAACCTAACCTAACCTTACTTAACTTAACCTAACCTAACCTAATCTAACCTAACCTCACCTTACCTTTTCTTCATAGAGTGTTGCAGGATTGGCCCAGGCTGGTAACGTATCGAGAGAGAGAGAGAGAGAGAGAGAGAGAGAGAGAGAGAGAGAGAGAGAGAGAGAGAGAGAGAGAGAGAGAGAGAAAGTGTTGTGTTTATCGAGCAGCGGGTCTGACCGGCCACAGCTGAGGTGTTATGTCTTTTCAATACTGCTTGCCTTGCGCCGCCACCCCGATACACACACACACACACACACACACACACACACACACACACACACACACACACACACACACACACACACACACACACACACACACACACACACACACACACACACACACACACACACACACCAACGCAATATTTTTTGTTCAGTTTTAGGTTTTTATTAGTTCTTTTCTTTCTTTTTCTTTTTCTTTCTTTCCTTCCTTCCTTCTTTCCTTCCTTCCTTCCTTCCTTCCTTCCTTCCTTCCTTCCTTCCTTCCTTCCTTCCTTCCTCCCTCCCTCCCTCCCTCCCTCCCTCCCTCCCTCCTCCTTGGTTTTTCGCTTTTTCTTATACCAAATATCTTTTCCTTTCTTTTCTTCTGCTCCCTCCCTTTCCTTTTTTTCCTTACAATATTTTTACCACCACCACCACCACCACCACTATCATTAAAATGGGAGTGAGGTTAGATTAGACTACATATAAAGAATGAAAGAAGGAAGGAAGGAAGGAGGGAGGGTTAGACTGAGCAAACCTAAGTGACTCTTAACATCACATACATACTCACTGTCATGCTGCCCTTGGTGGTGGTGGTGGTGGTGGTGGTGGTGGTGGTGGTGGTGAGCGTGTCTGGTTTAATTAATGTACAATGTTGAGGTGGTGGTGTTTGTGGTTACGATTTGCTGATGTGGTGAATCTGTGGTTGTGATGATGGTGATGGTGATGGATCTTCTTCTTCTTCTTCTTCTTCTTCTTCTTCTTCTTCTTCTTCTTCTTCTTCTTCTTCTCCTCTTCTCTTCTCTTCTCTTCTATTTTGATTTAATTTCCTGTTGTCTTTTCTTACCTTGTTCTTGTTTTTTCTTCTCTTCTTTCTTTTCTTTAATTTCTTGTCTCCTCCTCCTCCTCCTCCTCCTCGCTCATAGTCTGTTCGTTTACTTTCACTATAGACCCCCCTCGTACAGTATACACTCATTGAAGTTAAAGAAAATGGAACCTACAGTAACCCATCTATGAAAGAAGAGGGAGAGAAGACAAATATATACCTTACACCTTCCCTTCTTAACACCATTCACTCAGCTCACGAATGTAACGCGTGAGGGGAGAAGAGGAGATGAAAGAAGAAGGAAAATTGGCGTGGAAAGAAGGAGACGAGCGGTGGTGATAATAATAATAACAAAGAGAGAAAAATAAATAAGAACGACCAGCATGAACAGGAACGCGGATAAAAGAAATAGACGGGGGGAAAGAAAGGAATGAAAGAAAGAAAGGAAGAAAAGGAAAAAGAAGATCCATTAACGTCGCCAACAAGGAGGAATAAGGAGAGAGAGAGAGAGAGAGAGAGAGAGAGAGAGAGAGAGAGAGAGAGAGAGAGAGAGAGAGAGAGAGAGAGAGAGAGAGAGAGAGAGAGAGAGAGAGCGGAAGCAGTAAACAGCAAAAGGCAAGAGCAGCAACAAAAACAAGATTCTG
>NC_087157.1:34458115-34470615 GCF_035594125.1 Scylla paramamosain
GGCCGCTCATTACGTTCTTCCTTGTGTGTGTTAGCTGAGGCGTTCTGAAGGTCATGTCTCTTCCTTCCTTCTTCCCATGTACTGTCAGTGTGTATCCTTCATTTCTATTCTCCTTTTCATTTCTTTCATGTTATTCGTCCTTGTTTTCTTCCCTTTTTTCCCTTCCTCATTTCCTTCCTTCCTTCCTTCCTTCCTTCCTTCTGTTCCTAAAGCATTTCCCTCCTCCCCTCACCTTTTCCTTCTTATATACCTCCCTCCTCCCCCTTCCTCCTCCTCCTCCTCCTCCTCCTCCTCCTCCTCCTCCTCCTCCTCCTCCTCCTCCTCCTCCTGATGATGGCAGAAGAATCGGTTGGGAAAATTTCCTCTGTAGTTCTCAGGAGGTTGCAATTTTATTCTTTCCTTCCGTTTTTTTTTTTTTTTTCGTTCCTGTGTTGGCGGGGTTGATTCCATCCATCCCGTGTTGCAGCGCCGTCATCGCTCGCTGTCCTGGCTGTCTGCTGTTATGAAGTCTGATCTGGCGTTTCTGTGGCTGTCTGTCGCTGTTGTCTGGAGGTCCGTCGTCGTTGTGTTTGGTGTTATATAGTCATTTTCTTTCTGTCAGTCCTAGTAGTGGTGGTGGTGATGGTGGTGGTGAAGGTGGTAGTCTTTCGTTATTATTTTCTTCCCCTGTTGCATCGTCCTTGGGAGTCTCGTCACGTCCCTCCTTGACGGCTATTCTTGACAGACACCCGTGTCGTCACTCCAGCTAGCGGCCGTGTTGTGTGCTCGCTGTCCTCCTCCTCCTCCTCCTCCTCCTCCTCCTCCTCCTCCTTCAATTCTTCTCTCTCCTCCTCCGCCGCCGCCTCCTCCTCAGCAATGCCTCACGTTCCCCGGCTGTCTCTCGTTACTGGCAGCGTGAGGGTCCGAGAATCTGCCAGACAAGACTCGCCTCCACGCTGCTCAGGGCCGGAGGGAATGAGGGAGCAGAGGGAAAGAGACAAGGAGGCTGCGGGGATAAGGAAGGGAGAAGAGGAGCTGAAGGAGAGGAGGTTGGGGATAAAGGAAGAGGAAGGGAGGAAAGAGAAGAGGAGGGAGGAAGAGGAAGAGGGTTGGAAGAGAATAGGAGGTTTAGGAATAGAGAGGAATGAAGAAGAGGAGGATGTCGGGAATAAGAAAGGAGGAGGAGGAGGAGGAGGAGGAGGGAGAGAGAGACTGGAGGAAAGCAGCGAAAGCAATAAACCACTTTCCTTCCCTCCCTCCCTCCCTCCCTCCCTCCCTCCCTCCCTCCCTCCAATTTCGAGACTGCCGCTTGCTGTGCCTCCATACATGGCCCGGGGGTGAGGGCGGGGTGGGGGTGGCGTGACGAGGCGGGTGTGAGTGCTGGCAGTGCTGGTGGTGGTGTGGAGTGGATAAATAGGTGGAGGAAATGCTTAGGAGCATGTGTGTGTGTGTGTGTGTGTGTGTGTGTGTGTGTGTGTGTGTGTGTGTGTGTGTGTGTGTGTGTGTGTGTGTGAATCATAGTGAGCGAGGCCAGACGATGCATAGACCAGGCGAATGAAGAATATAAAACAGCCTTAAGAGTTAGTATAGTGGCCACAAGTGTAAGGCAGGAGGAGGAGGAGGAGGAGGAGGAGGAGGAGGAGGAGGAGGAGGAGGAGGAGGAAGGAAGGACACGCGAAAAACACCCACTTGTCTGAAGAATCCACCCAGGTTAGGTTTGTTTAGATTCCACCACGGGGCTCCACATCACTCATCCACCTCCTATGTTATTACCTTGCCTCCTCCTCCTCCTCCTCCTCCTCCTCCTCCTCCTCCTCCTCCTCCTCCTCCTCCTCCTCCTCCTCCTCCTCCTGCGCCTGTTCCGATATTGGTTTAGAAATTTTGGCGTCACTAGGGAACAAGGATGAGAGAGAGAGAGAGAGAGAGAGAGAGAGAGAGAGAGAGAGAGAGAGAGAGAGAGAGAGAGAGAGAGAGAGAGAGAATTAATTCCATACTCAACGTGGAATTTTTAGCCTTTCTGTAAATATTTGTTTAAAAAAAAAAAAAAGAGAGAGAGAGAGAGAGAGAGAGAGAGAGAGAGAGAGAGAGAGAGAGAGAGAGAGAGAGAGAGAGAGAGAGAGAGAGAGAGAGAGAGAGAGAGAGAGAGAGAGAGATAGGACTAGTAAAGAACGTTGGTTGTGGTGAGTCTTGTGGGTAAAAACCGTAATTATTTTTTCTCTTCTCTTTTTTTCAGGTATGTTGAAGGGTTGGGCTTACCACCACCACCACCACTACTACTACTACTACTACTACTACTACTACTACTACTACTGTCTCTACCTGGTGCCGTAAGTGTGTGTGTGTGCGTGCGTGTGTGTGTGTGTGTGTGTGCGTGTGTGTGTCCGTTATCTCCCCACGTCTATTTATATATTCGCGTCTCCTCGTCAGTGTTTCTCCACCCTTTCCCTCCTGCCTCCCCTTTCTCCTCCTCCTTTATTGTCACTTTTACTCTCACCAACTTACGCCTTCCCCTGCCTTCCTTCCATGCATTTACATTCCGTACATCCTCCTCCTCCTCTTCCTCCTCCTCTTCCTTCGGGCCGTAACCTCCGGGGGTCCTATTCTCATAATGAGTCCGTTCCTCAAGAGCAGACCGCCTTTCTATCCTCCTCCTCCTCCTCCTCCTCCTCCTCCCTCTATGGCCACTGTAGGTAGACATTTCTTAGCTAAAGTAACCTCCTCCTCCTCCTCCTCCTCCTCCTCCTCCTCCTCCTCCTCCTCCCACCACTTTATAGGAAGAATTGATGGCCAGATGAGGGGAGACAAGAGGGAAGAGGGGAGAGAAAAAATGAGTGACGAATATAGTGACAGTGAAGAGAAAAGTGATTACAGATAAGTGAAGTGCAGGTGATGAGAGAGAGAGAGAGAGAGAGAGAGAGAGAGAGAGAGAGAGAGAGAGAGAGAGAGAGAGAGAGAGAGAGAGAGAGAGAGAGAGTATGGTTGCCCTGAGGGGGAGAAGAGGGAGAATAACAAGGAGGACAAGAATAGCTCCCCTCAAAGTGAAGATTTTAAAGAGTAAGTCAAGAATTTTAGTGTTTCCGTAGAGAGAGAGAGAGAGAGAGAGAGAGAGAGAGAGAGAGAGAGAGAGAGAGAGAGAGAGAGAGAGAGAGAGAGAGAGAGAGAGAGGAAAAATGAAGGAAAAGCTATTCTCTCTCTCTCTCTCTCTCTCTCTCTCTCTCTCTCTCTCTCTCTCTCTCTCTCTCTCTCTCTCTCTCTCTCTCTCTCTCTCTCTCTCTCTCTCTCTCCCTCCCTCCCTCCCTCCCTCTCCAGCACTTGTTCCATTTTTCTTACCTCTATTCTTTACGGCATGGCTTTCCTCCTCCTCCTCCTCCTCCTCCTCCTCCTCCTCCTCCTCCTCCTCCTCCTCCTTCTCCTCCTCCTCCTCCTCCTCCTCCTCCTCCTCCTCCTCCTCCTCCTCCCATTTTTACGTGAGTCTTCATGCGGCTGATAACTTTTTAGCTAACATTACCTTATCTTCGTTAATGGAGAGGTGCGGACGCGTGGGGTGGGGACAATACCAGGAGAGGAGAGAGGGAGAAAGAGAGCGGGGAGGGGAGGAGGAGGGAAGAGCAAAACAGGTGTGAGAAAGTAAAGGGAAAAAAAGATTAAGAACGGGTGAAAGAGAGTGAAGGAGAGGAAAACAAAAATTCATGCATAGGAGGAAAAGGAATGATTCTAGGAAGGAGGATGGAAGGATGAATTACCTCTTTGCCTGATGACTCTGGAAATACAAAGAAACTGAAACGATTTTGTTTAGATCTTGGACTGAGGGTGTGACGAGGGAGTGGACAGAGAGAGGCAGGAGATGAAGAGTACATGTGTAGGTGAGGGTGTCCCGAGGCGAGTTGTGAGTGTCAGTCGCTCTGAAGATGAGAGGACAAGGTGGAGATTAAGTGGAAGCGGTGCCGGAGGAAGCAAGGTGGAGAAGAGTATAGGGAACGGAAGAGTGAAAGAGTGAGAATGATAGAAAGAATTTTGAGTATTAGATCGAAAATGTTAAAAATAAAGAAGAAAAGAACAAGATAGGGATTAAGTGGAGGCAGAGACGGAGGAAGCAGGGTGGAGAAGAATATAGGGAACGGAAGGGTGAAAGAGTGAGAATGATAGGAAAAGTTGAGAGTAGTGGATCGAAAATGCTAAAAAGAAGTGGAGTAGCGTGAAGGAAAGTAAGAATGGTTTGGGATGAGAGCGAAAACGATAGATGGGAATTGTTACAAGTAATGAAATGTTTGTGTAAGAGATGACTTGTGAAAGAAAACTACAAGCGATTCTTTAGAGAGAGTGAACAGTAATGAACCTAATGCACTGAGGAGAGATACGAAAGGAGAACAACATACTGACTAAAAACTACGGAATATAAGATGCTGGTATTAGAGGACAGTGAAAAGAATTGGTAGGAGATGCGAGATGCAGATATCAGATAAGATGAAACACTGCGAAGATTAAGAGGCGAGGTAATTGGAATGCCAGTGTTGAGACGAGGACAGAGGCATCAGCAGTCGGTGAGGCCAGTGTGCTGCAATACCCGCGGTGGTGCTGACTCACAAAACACCAACACCTGCGTAATGAAATCAGCACGTGTCGGGGGAGACAAAATCACCACTCGCCACTGCTGGCCTGGCCTCCCCTGCCGTCGACTGCTGCCTGTTGAGGTGTGACGCTGACTAATTAGGGCCTCACTGTTTCGCGCGCATGACTGATGAAGAGACTGGCTGATCATACCTTCCAGTCAACTTTCCTGTTCCAAACCACCTCCTTAGATTAATCAAGTTTCCAGTTTGGTGATGTGGGTGACTTTTTTACTCATTTTCTTCCTATTATTTTAACGCATGGCAGGAAAAACAGTGCATGTTGTTTGGCGCTGCTTTGTTGAGGACAGCATAAGTTTGTGTTGCTTTAATTACTTGAGAATTACTTCAGGTTGTCAAGCGCCGCCAGTCCGCCACACCTGCCCGACTCAGATGCTGGAAAGGGGAAGGGGGCTGCTGGAGGAGTGGGGGAGCTGGAGGGATGGCGCCAGTGCCTCCTCCTCCTCCTCCTCCTCCTCCTCCTCCTCCTCCTCCTCCTCCTCCTCCTCCTCCTCCTCCCTTTTTGCTCCTCCTTTTCCCGCTTTTCCCTCTCCCCTTTCCCTCTCTCTTGTTCCTCCTTGCATTTCCTCCTCTCTCCTTGCTATTCTCTCCCTCTTTCCTCCCCACTTACCTTTTCCCTTGGCCGTCCCCTCTCCCCCTCCTTGATCTTTCCTCTTTCATCTTTCCTCTCTTCTCTCTTGTCTTCCCCTTTCTCTCCATCTGCTCCACCTCACTTCTCTCCTTAGCCCCCTTCTCTTCTCCCTCTGTGCTCTCCCTCCTCTCTTTCTTCTCCCCCTCCCCTCCTGGCGTTCTTCCCCTCCCCCCTTCCCCTCCGTCCTCTCTCCCCTCCCGGGCGTCCAGAGCTGTGTAACCAAGTCTAGACACAGTAAGTCCAAGTTGGTGTGCGCGCCTGGCCTTGATCCGAGCAGTGATGAGCGCCGCCCGGTGACGGCGACGCGGGCCTGTTGCTGCTGTGCTTGTTGCATTGCCAGGGCCACACACACACACACACACACACACACACACACACACACACACACACACACACACACACACACACACACACACACACACACACACACACACACACACACACACACACACACACACACACACACACACACACACACACACACACACACACCGTAGGCTAAAGTACACTCAACACTTTTCTGGTAATAATGATGACAATTGTTTAAGATGGAAAATTAAATAAAATGTTAAACGTAACTTTCTCGTATTCTGGAAATAAAACTTACTGGAAGAAGAAAAAAAAACTAATTTCCGGCAGAATAGTGAATTGTAAGACAGAAGGGAATAAAAATGAATCAACATAAAATATATCGTAAAATACATACAGATTAAGGAAGATTTACTACATATGACGAAAGTTGAAAATTGTTGTTTTTATTTTCTTAATTTAGAGGAGATGAAGTCATCCAGCAGCGCGGGAAGGTGGGGGGAGGGGGAGGAAGGCTGCAGTAATAAGCAAACGGCTGTAACGAGCTAACGAGGCAAGGGATTGAGCCACACTGTAATGAGAGCCGCGCGCTGGGCTGGGTGAGGCGCCTTCAAGTAACGACCACAGTGACGCGCCCCCAACGTTCACTTAATATAAATGTCATGATGAACAACTGGAGAGAGAGAGAGAGAGAGAGAGAGAGAGAGAGAGAGAGAGAGAGAGAGAGAGAGAGAGAGAGAGAGAGTAAAAAAGGTAAGGCTTGCTTATACTCTTTAATTTTATTTATTTATTTTTTATTTATTATTATTATTTTTTTTTTCATCTGGCAGTGAGCAGCGTGACGTGAGCTGGCGCTGAAAGTCGTGTTATGTCAGACACTGAAAAGCACAACACTTGCGGTAATTAAAAGAAGAGTTTAATCTTTTAATAACAAAACACAAGGCATTTATACTTGTGTGAGTGACGAGGAACGCACGCAACAAGTCTACTTAGGTAAGACTTGTAAAATGTAACACAAAATTAGATATTGTTAGGTGCACACTCTGACATTACGGAAGTGTGTCAGTAAATAAAAGAGCAACAACACGCAAAGGATTAAAGAAGAATGTGCATTGAACTGTAGCTACAGGAAACAGGATTTTGTAGCAAATGCATTTAATACATTGATGAAGTTTCATAGAAATTTATGAGGATTTCAAGTTAATGATTTTAAATTAAACTGAATTTGTAGGAAAAAAACAAACAAACAAACAAACAAACAAAGAACATGCAACAGCAGATTTGTTGGTCCACACGAGGCTGTTTGAGATGACTTGCACTGCCTGGTCTGAGGCGAGCAGCGGACGGGTGGAGGAGTGTGTTGTTGTGGTCTGTACAACAACACTAAACACACCGCTTCAAATGTTACACGTAAAATCGCCTTTGCACTCAAGCCTTGTATTGCAGGGAGCTGTGGCGCCTTTATCTGGTTGCAATAGAGGCATATTTTTAGAAAAGAAGATTTCATTTCATTGCGCACTCAGCGTTTCGTAATATTGGACAAGTTACAGAAGCATCCATGTCCGAACCACGCATAAAAGGACACTCACTTCACCTTGACAAAAGCAGCGCCTTGATGTGGACTGAGTGGAAGGGAGTTTCAAAGCCTCAGTGAGCGGTAATGCCCCGGAATCCCCACCGCTTACCTCGACTCACCTGGAGGGCGGAGGGAAGCAAGAGACTTAGGGCGGTCATTCATGGGGCTCACGCAGGTGTTAGTAGCGGCATCACCTGGACGAGGGGAGCCATCTACATTCCTTTGAACGACACACACACACACACACACACACACACACACACACACACACACGGATAAATATAAGTAGAGTATCAGTTAATAAGCGCCGAGAGGAATTACTGCACTGTTGTAAAAGAGGAAATAAACGAGTGAACGAGTGGAGTGCACCGCCGTCGCTCAAGTCCACGCGTGACCTCCATTCGCCGGTGACAGGGAGGCGAATACTTCTATCCCACTATCCCGCAACGCCGCTTTGTGCCGCCTCTAATAGCGTACGATTCCCTTACCTGTGAATGTAGTCCTGAAAGGCGAGGCGAGCTTCATAAACTGAGAGGAACACTGAGAAAGCGTGACGTGTGTGGGGGCATGTGGCGAGCGAGACGGACAAATACACACGCACACACACACACAGGGGAATTGAAAGACGTCCGTGCAGGAAGATCAACAAATAGACTTAAACACGGACGCGGATAGACAGACAGGTAGACATACACACAGATAGACGGACAGACATTGACTCAAGTAGACAGACGCACAAATAGGCAGACAGACAGACATACCCACAAGTAGATAGAAAGACGAATAGACTTACACACAGACAGACAGACAGACAGACAAAACCTAACGAAAACAGAGATGCTGTGTTATATAAGCAAATGATATATGTATATTAGAACAACGACGGCGACAGCGACAATGGTAACGACATCAGCACGTGAAGGAAACGGAACCAGTCAGAGAGAGAGAGAGAGAGAGAGAGAGAGAGAGAGAGAGAGAGAGAGAGAGAGAGAGAGAGAGAGAGAGAGAGAGAGCGCTTGCAACATGAGCATCAGACAAACAGCAACAAACAGCAACAGCCTCCAGACTGACGCCTTCAATTTACTTCATTGCGAACCATTTGTGCCGAAATCTCCTGCCTGAACCACCGGCTACTGACCACATCATTGCTGACTTCCGCGTGTCTTCTTGCTGATTCCTCGCCTTACTTCCTCCTTCCCCTCGGTGCGTCCGTCACGTGTGGGACGCTGAGGTGGTGTGGTGCGGTCACGTCAATCAGGGAACAGTTAGCCAATCAGCGTGTTCCGCCGCCGCCTTGCGAGGTCAGGCAGGAATCATCAGAAAATGTTGTGCATGTGCTGGTGTTTTTGATGCCGCTGTGTGTATGTGTGTGTGTGTGTGTGTGTGTGTGTGTGTGTGTGTGTGTGTGTGTGTGTGTGTGTGTGTGTGTGTGTGTTTCTCCTCCTAACACACACACACACACACACACACACACAGCGCCATCAAAAACACCACATACACAAACACACACACACACACACACACACACACACACACACACACACAGAGAGAGAGAGAGAGAGAGAGAGAGAGAGAGAGAGAGAGAGAGAGAGAGAGAGAGAGAGAGAGAGAGAGAGAGAGAGAGAGAGAGAGAGAAACGAAAAGAAAAAAAGAATCAGAGAGAGAGAGAGAGAGAGAGAGAGAGAGAGAGAGAGAGAGAGAGAGAGAGAGAGAGAGAGAGAGAGGGAGAAACGAAAAGAAAAAAAAATCAGAGAGAGAGAGAGAGAGAGAGAGAGAGAGAGAGAGAGAGTGAGAAACACGTAGGAGGGAGACTGGGCCTACTGGTGGAATAAGATCCGTGGCGGTAAGGAGAGACCGTGCTGCCTCATTTGGGCGATGGGCGGCCTCGTGTGGGTCCCCTTGCGCCCCGCCCTGCACTTACCCGCCGTCCCGCTCACGCCCCAGCCATTCTGAGTCTGCCCGGCACCCGCACACCTGTCGCTGACCCTCCCAGCCTTCACACCTGTCCAACCTGCGCCGTGTCTCTCGTCCCCCGGTGCCGCCTCTTACAGTTCTGTTTAGGTTAGGTTGGGTTGAGTTAAGTTTGGCTTGGTTAGGTTGGGTTAGATTAGGTTTGGTTTAGTTACGTGAGGTTAGGTTGGGTTGGGTTGCTTAGGTTAGGTTGGTTTGTGAATCGTTAATGGGTGAATGAGTGAGTGAGTGAGTGAGTGAGGTGTTAGATACGATTGTTATGTATTAATTTGAGAGGGTAGTTAATTGGCTGGTTAGTTAGTTAGTTAGTCAATTAGTCATTTATTTATCTTGTCAATCAGTCAATCAGTGAACAATTGAGTGAGTAAGTGACTGTTTGATTGCTCTGATAGATTGAGCGAGTGAGCGAGTGAGTTATATAGTTAATTAGTGGGTCATTTGATTAGTTGGTTATCGAAATTAGGTTAGATTATGTTGTTTCGTTATGTTATGTTATGTTGTTACGTCATGCTTATTGAATGAGATGAGATGAAGCGAGGCGAGTCAAGGTGAGGTGACGTGACTAAGATGACCACGAGCTGTTGACTTGTTTTCTTGTTTCCTCAGATGTCTTTATGTTGTTTATACAGCTTGGTCATAATCTATCTCAGTTGACTATTCTCTCTCTCTCTCTCTCTCTCTCTCTCTCTCTCTCTCTCTCTCTCTCTCTCTCTCTCTCTCTCTCTCTCTCTCTCTCTCTCTCTCTCTCTCTCTCTCTCTCTCTCTCTCCTTCACCCCTCCCTTATACTCCCACTCCCTCACCACAATGCAGTCACCCTCTCCTTGCGACCTTCACTCCCTCGCCCTCACCTTCTCATGCCTCCCCTCGCCCTCCGTTCATTGGCTCACCCCGCCGTGTTGTGGAGTTAGTGGGGATCGTGGCCTTTCCTCCCTAAGCTAAATAATCTTTATGGGTGATATTATAGCTAGATGTGCGAAGGAGGTGAGCTTGGAGGTGTGCTGGCTTGCTTGGGCGTGGCTGAACTAGTGGAGGGAGGGAAGGAGGGTGTGTATGAGGGGAGATGAGAAGGGGAAGATAGGGAGATGGAGAGACAGGGAGTAAAGGATTGACTCAAATAGCGGGGATGGAAACTGAGCAGCTGAGAAGGGAGAAAGGGAGGATGAGAAGGAGAGGGTAAGTAAAGGGAGATACGAAGTGTTATGTGAAGGGGAGGTGAGGAGGGAAGAGGGAAAGGTTCATGCAGTGAGAGATGGGGACGTGATGGGGAGGGGAAGAGGGGCTGTATGAAGGGAGATGTGGAGGTGAGGGGGTGGGAAAGAGGGACGGTGTGAGACGAGATAGGGAAAGAGGGAGGGATTACGCGTGGAAGGGTGAGGGAAGGAGGGATGAGGGGTTACAGTCGCAAGGAAGGGAAGAGAGGCGCGGACTGACTGGCGGCGGGGCGTTAGAATGCATGAGATATGGCAGAGAGAGATTAAAATTTCAGATGTAGTGAATGCTGTATCAAGGCTGAAGTGGTAGTGGTGGTGGTGGTGGTGGCTGTGGTGGTGGTGATGGTGGCTGTGGTGGTGGTGATGGTGGCTGTGGCTGTGGCTGTGACGGTGATGGTAGGGGAAGGGGATATGTTGTAAGACTAGTTTACATAGGATAGTCATTGTTTATTTTGTAATTGAAGATGAAAATAATAGTCAAGGAAAATAATCTGCTTTTTAGAGCGAAAATCAATAAAAATAAACATCTCATTTATACCAGGCCAGCAATCCCTCATAGGGTGTCCCCCCCCCCCCCACACACACACACACACACACACACACACACACACACACACACACACACACACACACACATGATAGATGCACACACACCATCATCATCATCATCATCATCATCATCATCATCATCATCATCATCATCATCATTCACGTGGACTAGGAAGGAAATAATGATAAGTGTGCATTAAGAAGTTTTCAGTTGCCGTAGCTGCAAAACATCAAATTTAAGGAAGGAGATGAAAACAAGACCAAGAGGAAGGAGGATAAATATTTACCCGGCAGTCAGGAGGAAGAAAAGACGTCAGGAAGGAAGGAAAAGTGGAGGGAAGCAGGGAAGGTGATGGCCACTTTTCCTGTCTTTTCTTTTTGGCGCATTGAAGCCGTCAGGAGAGGGGGAGGAGGGGGTCTGACGCGGGGAGAGGGGAAGGGGTAGGGAGAGCCGCCGCCGCCCCTTGAGAACACCACCGTGAATGGAATCAGGCAGCCGAGGGATTGAGGGATTGGTGACTGCCTTACTGTGTGTGTGTGCGTCTCGCCGTCTTGCACTTAATTTCGGATACTAACGAATTGACAGGCTTAATTTCGTTGTTGTTCTACCATTTATTATTATTATTTTTTTTTTTTTTTTATTATTATTTATTTTTTTATTTATTTATTATTATTATTATTTTTTTTTTGTTACGGTATACCCACATCCAGGCGTTTCTGTCATCTTTCTATTCTTTACTTCCCTCACTTTTGTTGTCTCTTGCAGTCCACTCCCATCGAGATCTCAGCACTCACTGTGTATTTCACTTTTCTTATCTTTCACTTCTCATCTCGTCTCCCAGCACGCTCCAGTCCTGATTCGCTTCCCAATTGCTCCATTTAAAGACGTGACATTTCTCAGCGTTCATCCAGTGGTATTGGCTTCACTCACGCATTAACGCATTGTCTCTTCACTTCCTGTGCCAGTGGACATTACCAGCGTGCTCTGTAAGCCTCTCGCCGCCACCAGACATATTAGAATGGCCGCTGCTCAGACCTTTTGGTCGATCATTGACATGGATCAGAGACAATCCGAGCCTCGCAGCGGCAATACACCACGATGCATCGCCCTCAGTAACTGTCCTCGTTTGTCTCCCCGTCAGATAACTCTCCATTCATTGCGGCAATTTCCTCTCCGCCTTTCCAAATCGCCTCAGTCTGCATGGAAGGCTTATAAAAGGCACTTCAAGAAATGTTTTCACTTTATTTTGAAGTGGAGGGGAGCGTGGCTCGCTTAGTGAAACAAGTAAGGCACAAACCCTGGAGTTGTGGGAAGGTTTCGTCATAGGAAATGGGTAAAACGAAATACAAAGAATGAATACGTAAAAACAGCAAGAAAAGACTCGCGAATATTTGAGAAAATATTGTAAATTCAGGCAAGGATTAATGAAAAAAGCTGGAAGAGCGGAAGAGAGGAAATGAATGCCTGAAAATAACTTCAAAAGAAGAGATGCAATCCGAAGATAAAAGAATGCCAATGCACAAAACAACTGTTGGAGATAAAACTAAAAATTCATATATATATATATATATATATATATATATATATATATATATATATATATATATATATATATATATATATATATATATATATATATATATA
>NC_087157.1:34475615-34505615 GCF_035594125.1 Scylla paramamosain
CGCGTGCATCAAGTGAGAACATCCGGCACGTGCAGCTCCCGGCGCAGCATCCAGGCGAGGGAGAGACGTCTGTAATCTGTGTGGCAGTGCAGGGGGCAGAGTCTGCTTCCTGTACCCACTTCCGCTGTGTGTTGCGTTTTCCATCAATTTGAAGTCCCGTAGTGTACTGAAAGCCTCCTTGCAAAACTTGACAGTTGACGAAATCTGTCAGAAAAAAAAATGAAAAAAAAAGAAAAGAAGGGGAAAGGATTTGGTCCAGTGAGCGAGTTAGAGATGCCAGTCCTTAGCCGGATTTTCGGCTAATGAGTGGACTTGAGAGTTTTGAAACCACCAAACACAGTGGCGTGGTGGTTACTCGACTGTTGTTGCCTTGCAGTACCTCGCACCAGCTTAGAGAGAGAACCAGCGGGGGAATAGACTCGTGTCTCTAAGAACCCATTGACTGCAAGTGACAGTATGGTGTTCGTTATTTCATTCGAGCTGTTGATGGGAAAGGAAGGGACTCCTGTACACCTCAGCAGCTTAGAGAGAACAGACTCGTATATATTTTTCTCCTTGATAGCTAATGACAGTCACTTTTCTTACGTCATTTGAGTAGTTTCGAGAGTTAATACATTCCAGTTGCCTATACAAAATATAAACGCTTTTTCTTGTTTGATCATTCACCATACGTGCCTTGACTAGGTGGACATTATTAGATAGATACGATACAGAGTGGTGTTGTCAACTTGGGTAGTTCAAAGTGCCCCTGAAAATTATGGATTCCGTGGAGTCAGTGATGAGCAGCTCGGCACAGTCCTCAGCGGGGAGTCGGGGGGGGGGGGGGGGGGGGCTTGCAGCACTAGTAACTAACCATTCGACTTATAAGGATCCCAGTGATACGTATTCCTTCATTTGAACAGCATAAAATTGTTTTCCTACCGAGATTCCTTTGCTGTGAGTGGTGCCTTTCAATTTGCTGCAGACTAATTTGATGCGGCAGTCACGGGATTAGTCGTGAGTGGCAGGAGAGGTGCTCAGCTGATTGAAAACTACAATGCAAGGGAGACAAGTCATTTCTGAGAAGAAGATAAAGGCATCATATTAAATAAAAGACCTGAGGACATCGCGCACTACACACTTGGAAAAGAAAACTCACCCAGCAACCTGCGTGCATGCTTGCGTCACCTGCACCTCCTGAAAGATCACAATAACAGAAAAATAAAGTAGCTTGAAAATTAATTATGAAAACTTAGTAAAAAATGTGGTGCTGGAGGCTTATTGACGTCACGCACACTAGCTGGAAGAGTGGAGCGTAGAAAGTGGAAGAATGGATGGTGTGTTCAGTCTTGTGGAGGACGTGGTAAGGCTCATCACCACGCAGATCTCTCCCCTTCCACTCCCTGTCTACGGAGAATAATCAGCCACACAAGGCTCTGAATAAGAGACACCACACGCACCACTTCTTCAGGGAATGACTTGCTTAATAATACTGTTAACATTTCTTCTGGACTGTGGCACGAGTCTATACGTAATGCTGGTAATATAACACATCAGCTCTTATTTCTCTGCTACACGACAAGGCTCTATAGGGAATGCTTGTGACTGCGGTCTTAGCTGTTCATTCTTCTTGGGGTCTGAGGTGCAATAAGTCTAATTCTATCACTATAACATACCACGTTCCTTTTTTTTTTTTTTTTACAGTACACGAGACTCTACAGGGGATGCTAGTTCAATATAGGCCCCTCTTTTTCATTCTTCCAGAGGTCCAAACTGCCACGAGTCTAATTCTATCACTATAACACACCAGCTTTCTTGTTTTCCTCCAGTACACGAGGCTCTGCAGGGGATGCTAGTTCAATATAGACCTCTCATCCTCATTCTCCTCTATCACACACCACCAGCTCTCCTTTCCCTTGAGCGGGGCTTTCCTCCAGGGGCGGGGCCGTTGTGGGCGGACATCCGGGGAGGGGGTGAGGGAGCGGCAGGAAGGAACAAGGACACGCCTGGAGGGATTCCTGCCGATTAGGATTTAGGCGGTGTGCTGTAGACGGAGGGGTGTGTGGGGTGTGGGTGAAGAGGGGGTGCTGGTGGTGGTGTGTGGCTGTGTACTACATACTGTCATTATTATTATTAGTGGTAGTAGTAGTGGTGGTGGTGGTTGTGGTGGTTGTGGTGGTGGTAGTAGTAGTAGTAGTAGTAGTAGTAGTTTGTTATTTTCTTTTCAGCCTCAACATTCTCTCTCTCTCTCTCTCTCTCTCTCTCTCTCTCTCTCTCTCTCTCTCTCTCTCTCTCTCTCTCTCTCTCTCTCTCTGCATCTTTCAGTCTTAATTTCCCCTGACATTGCTCACCCTTCCGTTCCTGTGCATTCATTATTAGTTTACTCGCTTCACAAAATTAATTACTTCTCCCTCAGAGTCCTGCACACTTTGCCGTCCCGTCCCTGAGCCCCTGAGCTCCTGAGTGCTGAGGCGCGGGGCGGCAGACAGCGCCATCACTGAATGTGAAAACTAAAGCCCAGAGAAACGTTCGATCGAGGGTCACACACACACACACACACACACACACACTTACACTTTAGTTCCCGTCGATCTTCACCAATCTTTTTTTTTTTTTTTTTTTTTTTTTATCCTTTAGATGTATTACTTGTCTTGAAATATCGTTACGTTCACTTTCACCACCCCTATCTTTCCCTTCCTTTTGTTTCCCATTACGCGATTATCCTTTTTATTCATTCTTTCTTCCATTCTTCCTCCTCCTCCTCCTCCTCCTCCTCCTCCTCCTCCTCCTCCTCCTCCTCCTCCTCCTATCCTTCGCCTTTATCACCCAACACCTCTTACTTTCAATCAGATAACGCACCTTCAGACAAACACCCCTAATGGCCAGCTGGTGTCCCGACGGTTGTTCTTCCTTTGTGTTCCTTCGTGATGGTCTTCTCCCTGCGTGCCAAGGGGCTGTCCGTCAAATCGTTACATTATGGCGTACTAAGCCTGGCTGGGGGGGAACCTGAGTGAAGGTGTTAGTTTTGGGGGTGTTTTTGGAAAGTTCTGCCTGCTTCTCCCACTCACCTGTCTGTCTGTCTGTCTGTCTGTCTGTCTGTTTGTTTGTCTGTTTGTTTGTCTCTCCTACATCTGTCTCGTTTTTTTTTTTTCTTTTTGTTATTATCATTCTCTCTTGTTCTCGTATAAATGTGCTCTTACCTTGCGCTCTCTCTCTCTCTCTCTCTCTCTCTCTCTCTCTCTCTCTCTCTCTCTCTCTCTCTCTCTCTCTCTCTCTCTCTCTCTCTCTCTCTCTCTCTCTCTCTCTCTCTCTCTCTGCACTGTATCCCGTTACTGCAAACATTTAGCTTATATTTCACCCTCGTTTTTAATACACTCATGTTTTTTTTTCTTTTCTTTTTTCGTGCGTTCTCTCTCTCTCTAGTTTAAAAATATTGCTTTGGTTGTATCTGTTTCCGTTCATCCCTCACTGCGCTTCCATCACCCTCGCTCCGCCGTGTGTCGCTGTCTCTTGTGTTGCGACCTCTTCATTGCCCTTCGTTATATTTATATCTAAGCTGCCTATACCGCTGCTCTCTCTCTCTCTCTCTCTCTCTCTCTCTCTCTCTCTCTCTCTCTCTCTCTCTCTCTCTCACCACGGCTGTTTTCAAGCGTCACAGATGGTTAGCCGGGTTCCCAGTACTATTTCTCCTGCTAATCATGTAGAAATCTTATTAAACTGTCAATGAAATCGTAAAAACACCTTTAAAAACTCACGTAGCTTCAAATAGAGGCCTTTAAAGTAGTGGAGGTGTTGGGGAGATGTGTTTCAGTATATAGGCTCTCTCTCTCTCTCTCTCTCTCTCTCTCTCTCTCTCTCTCTCTCTCTCTCTCTCTCTCTCTCTCTCTCTCTCTCTCTCTCTCTCTCTCTCTGGGTGGGTGCCGTCTCAGTTTCTCCCTGCCGTAGCATCCCTGCCGCCCCTCCCTCACCAGTGCACGTAATCCCGGCTCATCTGTTGACACCGCCTCGCCATGGCTTCCTTCAGCACCTTTGTTTATACGCCCTTGCCATTGACGGGCTTGACGCTTTGCCGCCACCATGTTGGAAGGCCCATCTGTAAACACCCCTCCCCTACTCTACACTGTTCCGCCCCCCGACACTCGTCCTGCTTCCGTTGTTGTTGGTGTTGTTGTTGTTGTTGTTGTTGTTGTTGGTGGTGGTGGTGGTGGTGGTGGTGGTGGTGATCTTGTTTTTGTTATTTTTTTTTTCATTGTTCTTTATTTATTCGTTTTTCTTTTTTTCTTTTATTTCTTTATTTTCGTTGTCCTTGTCCTTTCTTATTTTTTTTTCTTCTTCTTCTTCTTCTTCTTCTTCTTCTTATTATTATTATTATTATTATTCCTGTGTATTAGTTCCATTATTGTTTATATTCATCCCTTCGATTTTTTTTTTCGTACATTTTATTGTATATTAATTTTTCTTTTAATTTTCTCTTGAGTTCTTTTTTTAAATTCCCCCTCTCTCTCTCTCTCTCTCTCTCTCTCTCTCTCTCTCTCTCTCTCTCTCTCTCTCTCTCTCTCTCTCTCTCTCTCTCTCTCTCTCTCTCTCTCTCTCTCTCTCTCTCTCTCTCACACACACACATACACACACCCATTTTGCGTCTCTCTCTCTCTCTCTCTCTCTCTCTCTCTCTCTCTCTCTCTCTCTCTCTCTCTCTCTCTCTCTCTCTCTCTCTCTCTCTCTCTCACACACACACATACACACACCCATTTTGCGTTCCTAATCTTCATTTTCCTGGTAGTCTTTATCATTCACTCCATTTTCTTTGTTTTTTTTTACTTACTCATCTACTTTCAATCCTCCGCTCTTCTCCAAACAGCTGCATTCATTTCTCTGCCGATTACTTTTACCCCTTATCGATTTCACCCATTCTCTCCTTTTCTAAGCTTTCCTCCCTCTCTCCCTCTCCCTCTCTCTCCCTCCTTCCCTGTGGCTGCCTCTCCCCCACACGCCGCTCTCACCTTTCTTCATCAGCTTAGTGTCAAGTTACAGAGAGAGAGAGAGAGAGAGAGAGAGAGAGAGAGAGAGAGAGAGAGAGAGAGAGAGAGAGAGAGAGACTTTGAGATAACAGAACAAGGACTTAGAGATAATTCTTGTTTACGTTTGGGTCAGCAGTGGTGATGGTGGTGGTGGTGGTGGTGGTGGTGTAGTGTAGTTTAATGGTGGTGGTGGTGGTGTGGTGTATCAAGTAAGAATAGTTTGTGGTTTAGAATTGTGGTGTTGTGTAACAGTGTGGTGGTGTATGTTGGGGGGGATGGGGAAAGGGGGTGTAGATGGGTGGGTGTTAATGGTGGGGTTGGGGGTGTGGTAGAGACATGTTGGGAGTGTTGGTAAGTGGTAGTGGTGGTGGTGGTGGTGGTGGTAGTAGTAGTGGTGGTGCTTTCCGTTCCCTTTGTGATGAGTGGAGGTGGACGAGTGGAAGGGTTAGGGGAAATATGTGAAGGTTTATGGAGCAAGTACAGTTTAGCATTACAAACTCTTAAACTGGCAGGAAATGTTGCCATCTGTCCTCGTTGTGGTCCCGGCAGCATCACAACCACCATCACCACCACCACCACCACCACCACCACCACCACCACCACTCTCATTCTTCATCATTATCACCACCACTCATCTTCACCATTATAAACACCACCACCACCACCACCAATCACCACCAATCACCACCTTCCCTCTAGCCCCGCAACCGCACATCTCCATCAGGTGTCCGTCTATTCCAAGTCACTCCAGCAACACCACTTACCTCGTCTCTCCATCTGGAAACACATAATCTCCGTAAAGAAGAAAAAAAAAGTTGATATGGAGGACTCTTGAATGGCGGTGATGATGTCAGTGTATAGAAGTGGGAAGGCTTGTGATGTCAGTGTGAACGAGAGGGAAGGCTTGTGATGATGTGAGTTTAGAAGTGGGAAGGCTCGAGATGTCAGTGTATAGAAGTGGGAAGACTTGTGATGTCAGTGTGAACGAAGAGAGAAAGCTCGTGATGATGTCATTAGAAGTAGGAAGGTTTCAGATGCCCGTGAACCGAAGGAGGAAGGCTTGTGAAGGTAGTGGCGGCAGAACAAGCAGGGAGGGAGGGCAGGGTAGCGGTGACGGCAGAGGTAATGTAGAAGCGGCGTGAGGGGTAACACAACACCAGCCTCCCTCAGAAGACTCATCTCGGGCTCACTGACAAGGATCTCAAGGCGGAACAGGAGACGACTGGAGGGACTTGTACCTTGGGCCTTGTGGACTTGACCTTCCTGGCGAGGCTGTCAGGATGGTGGCGAGTGTGGGGATGAAGAGGCGCAAGGGAAGGCGAGGCGGGAAGGGAGTCTGGAGGAAGGGAATTGGTATCACGGCGGGGACAGATTGGACGCAAGACTTATCACCTCATTCGTTCTCGTCCTCGTGGCCTGACACTCGTCCATGAGGCGAGATCCACTGATACCTTTATGTTAGGGAGAGAGAGAGAGAGAGAGAGAGAGAGAGAGAGAGAGAGAGAGAGAGAGAGAGAGAGAGAGAGAGAGAGAGAGAGAGAGAGAGAGAGAGAGAGCGCATCATATTGACTCAACCCCTTATTTTGGTGAGGGGGATAACGTTACTAATTGTAAAGCTGAAGACAGTGTGGTATCTCGTTAATTCTTGGAGGCACACAATCCTTCAGAAAGACAGTGATATTTTTAGTACAAACGTAGACAGACAGGCAGGCAGACAGACAGACAGACAGACAGACTCCCAGGCAGATGAATAAACTCACAAAAGCACCAGATACACAAACATGAACGATGGTAATCTAAAAAACTCTCCGGTGCAGGAAGGAAGACACCTCATACATACATACATACGTACATACATACCCTGCAAAGACGAGTAAATACCAAGATAGATATTTCTAATAGGAATGGTGGTGGTGGTGGTGGTGGTGGTGGAAAAAAAAATGTAAAAAAAAAAAAAAGTAAAACAAAGATAAATATAAGAAAAAACTACAAAATGGCAGTCAGGAATACAGACGAAACCAAGAAGACGTGAAGTGCACAGATACAACTTACACTCCAGGAAATGAAAACAAGCACGGGATGAAGAAAGCTGTAGGAAGTGAGCCTCCTCCTCCTCCTCCTCCTGCTCCTCTTCTTTTACAGTGGCGGTAACGGAGCTCTCGATTCTGTGGTTATCTCATTAGAGAGAGAGAGAGAGAGAGAGAGAGAGAGAGAGAGAGAGAGAGAGAGAGAGAGAGAGAGAGAGAGAGAAAGGGGGTGGGGGATGTTCAGGTATCTCCAGATGCCGCCACTGGGAGGTTACCTCGGGCCACTTACCTCTCATTACCATCAATAAATCTGCCCTCAAGGACTCCGAAATGATCACTTCCGCTTACTCTCTCTCTCTCTCTCTCTCTCTCTCTCTCTCTCTCTCTCTCTCTCTCTCTCTTCTCTCTCACTCTCTCTCTTCTCTCTCTCTCTCTCCCTCCTTTTCCCGTTGCACGCAGTTGATGGTCAGAATGTAATGACACCACGAGGCTTCAGTGTCACCGTGACATCACTAAAGTGTGTTACGTATCTCCTCCTCCTCCTCCTCCTCCTCTTCCTCTTCCTCTTCCTCTTCCTCTTCCCCTTCCTCCTCCTCCTCCTCCTCCTCCTCCTCCTCCTCCTCCTCCTCCTCCTCCTCCTCCTCCTCCTCCTCCTCCTCCTCCTCCTCCTCCTCCTCCTCCTCATTACTCGTTCTTATCAGTGCAGTGAGCGTCGCGTTGCACTTTTTTTTACTGTGGCCTCTTAAAAATAAAAGTCCTTAGTTTGTTAGCTTCATTATTGATAAAAAAAAAAAAAGGGGTGGTACTTGTGCTATGAGAATTTTTACAGTCCATAAAGCTAGTGATGATTGTACGTAGTGGTGATGTTTTGGTGATGGTCATCGTGGCAGTGATGGAAACTGTGAGAGCAAGGAATGTGTTGGTGAAAGTCTGTGAGGTACAGTAGTGGTGAGGGAGAATCACCAGCTGTCTCGTGCTGTTAATGAGTCAATAGCGGCGTTGTGGTCATCCTGTGAAGTTTATGTATGCACACACATGTCCGGGAATCGCAAGTCTCATCACTTCTTCCCTCCAGAGATAAACACCAGAGGAGACAGTTGCATCAATTAGAAATACCATACGAGTATACAGAAAATGAAGATCAAATTATTGGTCAGCTTTTTTTATATCAATAACACTGAAAAAAAATATATTGTGCAGTTTTTTGGAAGAAAAGAGATAATATTAGGTAATATTTGAGAGAAACGGATCGTACTTGGAAAAAAGATTAACAAGATTGCATGAGGGAGGCGCCGTTGCAAGGGCTAAGCACCCCAGCCTTCAGCCAGAACCAGCTGCCTTCCTTAGCGTCACCGCCCCCCCCCCCCCACCTTCCGCGCGGAGAGGTGTGATTATTACTGCGCAGGTTGTGCTGAGTTATGTCTGGTTTGACTGTTTAATTGGCATGGTGCCGACTTACAGGCAGCATTGACGACTGTGTGGTGCAGACAGTGTTGCCAACTTGTGTCGAGCGTAAAAAATCTAGACTGATGCGTAAAATGAGCCAGACGTAAACACACACTGCGCCGGACTCTTACAGTCAAGAAGAAAATTGTCCTCGTCCGAAAACAAAGTCTGGCAAAATTGATTTCCGGGATATCGATGTCCGGAAATCCGAGAGTTACACACACACACACACACAGAAAAGGGCGTGCAGGGTCATCCTTGGCCCTGCATACACCACCTATGAAGAAGCCCTGACCACCCTGCGTCTGTCCAGAATATCCACCAGGCACCGAGAGGCTCTGGAGAAGTTTGGGAAGGGACTACTGCATCATCCGCGTCTCAGAGACATGCTGCCGCCCGACGCGCCTCGCCCTGTCCGTGCCACCAGACACCACAACAAAATAACGCCCCTGAAGGCGCCGCGCACGGACCGGTACAGACTCAGTGCGATTCCCACCATGGTGCGAGCCATCAATCGATAGTATTTCCCTCCTAGATTAGTCTTACCGTTAGGATTAATGTTAAGTTTTTCCCCATCCCCTATGTACATTTTCAGTTTGTCAACTGCCTAAATAATAAACCGTTTATTATTATTATTATTATTACACACACACACACACACACACACACACACACACACACACACACACACACACACACGGTCATAGCTCCTCAAATCAGTCTGCTCTAGTTCTGTGATGAGTTGGTCGAGCACAAGCATAGCGGGCCTGCCTGGGGGTGCACCGCCATTGCCTTTCGGTTGTTGGCCACGCTTGACAATCATTACGAACACAACATTTAGAAAAATGATGTTCGCATATTTCTTACAGACATACAGTTACCACCATAAGTACTGCTATCATCATCAGCATCATGGCTGTGACAGTGATTCCAGTGATGGTGTGCGTGACTGTTGTACAGCTGACAAACGTAAAGCACACCGCCAAATGAATAGAGGCCTTGCAGCAACAATGTCGGGCTTTCGATCTGAACAAAATAGAAGAGAATAAAGCTTTTGTAGTGCGTGAGTAGTTTAACGTGGCGTCCACTGCACTGTGGCTGCCTGGCGTGGCGCGGGGGACAGCTCGGGACTGCAAGGTGGTGCGCCACGCCGAGAACACCTCGGACCACTAACATGGAAAATGTGAGGCTGTGTGATGCACGAGTCTGGCAGAGCAAAGAATACGTGAGGAGAAGGCAGGGCGGACAGGAATGTGGGAGAGCAGGGCGGAAAGAGGCAGAGAGAGGAGCCACGCACAGCAGTGTGAGGGTGTTGGTCACCACCGCAAATTCCACCACCACTTCTGTATCCCTCCCACTGTCACTCATCCTCATCTCACCACTCGCTGCAGGCCACTCGCCCCACTCCCACGCCTCGCACACCACGCCGGGAAACCTGTTCATTTATTCATATATCTATTTTACCAAGGACTATGACTGCACGTGGCTGCTGTCATAGGACGCTGGATCTCATTACATTACTCATCACTAACTATAGTATAACATGAGAGAATTTTAAAACTGTCAGCCAGAATAAGAGAAAGGTGTAATCCACGTGTACTGTTTGTTTGTGGCGGAGGACGTAATTGCCTGCTGGTGTGCTGGTGTGGGGATGTGCCCTGCGGAGTGTCGGTGGAGGCGCTCTGTGTGTTGATACAGGGGAGAGGGGGGAAAAGGTGCAGTGCAATGTGGATAAAGGGAGGGGGCTTAGGGGAGGCGAGGATTACACTGCAGGAAGAGACTGGATGGTGTGGGTGGAGTGTTCGTTGGTAGGGGGACTGGTGCAGCAGGGTGAATGTCACGCGTGGCTCCAGCTGTCCTCAATCCTGTACGTGGGGAGAAGTGATGATGCGTGGAGCCACACTCATGTTTGTGTGCCCTGTCTCCACTACTCCAGATAGTTCCTTACGGGGCGAGGATGTTGCTTCCATTATTACAGTGATAGTGTAAGAAGAATTGGTTAACATCGGAGGTAATAAACATCCGTGAGAACTCAACTGATTCGTTATGTCTACAAGCTTCCTATTTGTGTCCGAATAACAATTGAATGAGTCAGAGAGAGAGAGAGAGAAAGAGAGAACATGCAGGAAGAAACAGGGGGCGTGGTCCGGTGCACGAGGAAGTGATTCAAGTGAGGTGCGGTATCATTCACAGGTTCCTCCGCCATGCTTGGGAGTGTCGGAGCGGGAGGGGAGGGAGAGGACAGTTAGCCAGCAGGTGTGGGGTGAGGGTGGGTGTGGCGGGACGTGCAAGGGCGGGCCGGAGTGCTGGGTAATGTATTGTGCAGTGACGGATGGGCTGTCGCGTCACATAGCGTACTGGTAGAAGGTATTTTGCTGTTTCCTGTGTGTGTGTGGGGAGGGGGGGGGAAGAGCTGGCGTTGTTTTTACCTTTAGCAATGCATGGGGAGAAAATAGCAGGACAAGAGGAGGAGGAGAAAGTAGAATAGGAAAAAAATAAGAGGATAAAAAATTAGAAGAAAGAGAAAAGGAATAAGAAGAAAGAAAGGACACAAAAAAAAAAAAAAACAGGAGACGAGGAGGAGAAGGCCTGTGCAGAGTATTGGCGGTGTAGCCGGAAGACTCAGTGTGGGATGGTGAGACTAGGGAACCCGTCGCCTTTTAGTAGAGCTCCGAACTGTATCGTGTGACGGCGTGGTGTGTGGGTAGTAGGGAAATTAGTTCAGTATTTGTTTTAGTGTACTGGGAGCGTGTTTGACCTGTGGCGGCCCCCGAGCTGGCGGTGTGGGGGCGAGGAGGGGTGACGGCAAACACAACACAGGGCACGTGTTATGAGACCACAGAGATGATTATTCAGATTCTCGTAAGCATTTTCTCATTGGTGACGCAGAATTCGTGTTGAACCCTTGCCAGAATCATGAGAACACCGATAACTTTGTGCTGTCAGTTTAAAGTACTGGAGACATGACGCTGCAGTTTGTCAGGGAATGCCGTCCCGGTGTTTACAGCAAGGAATGAGTTTGTGAACCTCGCATCTGTATTCTCGAGGGACAGAGGACCTGCGCAGCATGGAGTGTCCTCATCAGCGGTCTCTTCATTAGGCGGGAGGATGGAGTAAAGCAGCAGTATATCCGCCTCACTCACTCAAAACCTTAACCTGCTGGCGCCGCCGTAGTGGCATTGTGTTGTTGTGGTGAATTAAGAGGTTCGGTCATTGATTCATTGTGGGCTGGAACTATTATCCAAGACAGTTATAAGCTTTTATGTCTCTTACCCTGTCCATTAATTGTTATTGTTATTTTTAAGGAAAATGTTCCTAATGATTATTCAGTTTGGATTTGTGGATTTGTCCATGTGAAGGTTCAATGCATGATCTCAGTGGAATCCCTCATGTCGTCCCGGAGAACTGCTTCCACACTCACGTCCTGTCTGGTCAAACCCCCCCAATCTGTGTGTCACTCTTCACATTTCGTTGCCCTTATTAAAGTTGTCCTGAAGGAGAGTGACGACTTATTTTTCTTCGGGTTGACCATCCAGAACTCTGAGCTCGCCACCCCGTCACCCAGGAGTGTGAGAGTCACGCAGGTGATGCACGGCCAGCCATCACTCCCCACACTGTCATTTGATAGACATGACAGTGATGAAAACCGGAGAAATTATCATCATAGATTCTGGCTACTACTACTACTACTACTACTATTACTACTACTACTACTACTACTACTACTACTACTACTACTACTACTACTACTACTGCTACTAGTACAATAAGAATTGTCATAATAGATTCTTCTACTACTATTACTACTAGTACTACTACTTTTTTTTTTATGTAGGAAGGACACTGGCCAAGGGCAACAAAAATCTAATAAAAGAAATGCCCACTGAAATGCCAGTCCCATAAAAGGGTCAAAGCAGTGGTCAAAAACTGATGAATAAGTGTCTTGAAACCTCCCTCTTGAAGGAATTCAAGTCATAGGAAGGTGGAAATACAGAAGCAGGCAGGGAGTTCCAGAGTTTACCTGAGAAAGGGATGAATGATTGAGAATACTGGTTAACTCTTGCGTTAGAGAGGTGGACAGAATAGGGGTGAGAGAAAGAAGAAAGTCTTGTGCAGCGAGGCCGCGGAAGGAGGGGAGGCATGCAGTTAGCAAGATCAGAAGAGCAGTTAGCATGAAAATAGCGGTAGAAGACAGCTAGATATGCAACATTGCGGCAGTGAGAGAGAGGCTGAAGACGGTCAGTTAGAGGAGAGGAGTTGATGAGACGAAAAGCTTTTGATTCCACCCTGTCTAGAAGAGCAGTATGAGTGGAACCCCCCCAGACATGTGAAGCATACTCCATACATGGACGGATAAGGCCCTTGTACAGAGTTAGCAGCTGGGGGGGGGGGTGAGAAAAACTGGCGGAGACGTCTCAGAACGCCTAACTTCATAGAAGCTGTTTTAGCTAGAGATGAGATGTGAAGTTTCCAGTTCAGATTATAAGTAAAGGACAGACCGAGGATGTTCAGTGTAGAAGAGGGGGACAGTTGGGTGTCATTGAAGAAGAGGGGATAGTTGTCTGGAAGGTTGTGTCGAGTTGATAGATGGAGGAATTGAGTTTTTGAGGCATTGAACAATACCAAGTTTGCTCTGCCCCAATCAGAAATTTTAGAAAGATCAGAAGTCAAGCGTTCTGTGGCTTCCCTGCGTGATATGTTAACCTCCTGAAGGGTTGGACGTCTATGAAAAGACGTGGAAAAGTGCAGGTTGGTATCATCAGCGTAGGAGTGGATAGGACAAGAAGTTCGGTTTAGAAGATCATTAATGAATAATAAGAAGAGAGTGGGTGACAGAACAGAACCCTGAGAAACACCACTGTTAATAGATTTAGAAGAACAGTGACCGTCTACCACAGCAGCAATAGAACGGTCAGAAAGGAAACTTGAGATGAAGTTACAGAGAGAAGGATAGAAACCGTAGGAGGATAGCTTGGAAATCAAAGCTTTGTGCCAGACTCTGTCAAAAGCTTTTGATATGTCCAAGGCAACAGCAAAAGTTTCACCAAAATCTCTAAAAGAGGATGACCAAGACTCAGTAAGTAAGACCAAGTACAGTAAGAATTATCATAATAGATTCTGCTACTGCTACTTCTACTACTACTACTACTACTACTACTACTACTACTACTACTACTACTACTACTACTACTACTACTACTACTACTACTACTACTACTACCACCACCTACTACTACTACTACTACTACTACTACTACTACTACTACTACTACTACTACTACTACTACTACTACTACTACTACTACTACTACCACCACTGGTAGTACTGTTACCACCAATACTACTGATGGTGATGATAAGCTGGTGTTGATGATGGGTGTGGTGTTGGTGGTGATGATGATGCTGATGCACTCACTCCTCGCTTCTTCTGTTCCAGGTCAGGTCCAGGCGCCGCGGTTCATCGGAGCACAGGAGGCCACGGAGAGCATCGTGAGCGAGGACCACACCAAGATCCTGCAGTGCCAGGCGTTTGGTGAGTGTCCGCTACTGCCTCGCGCATGTGTGTGTGTGTGTGTGTGTGTGTGTGTGTGTGTTAACGCGTCCGTGCGCCCATTTAGTTTGGTAGATAACGGAGATGGCTCGGCGTGTGGGGGCGGCCACGTAAACAAGCTTGTGATGTGGATTTCAACGCAGCGTGAGGGAGTGAGCAAGAGTTACTGATCACACGGTCGCAGTCCATGTGAATGCCATGTTAAGCCGCACTCCTGCCTTGGTTGTGCCGCGGGAACACTGGACTGTTGTTTAGATCTAAAGGCGCGATGAGCAGGGCTGGGATTGTTCCCTGGCAGAACGCTCACGCCAGGCACGCTGGGAATTTGGCCACGGGGATCACCAAGGCCTGAGTGATGTGTGGCCGATCCGAACTGGCCTGTCATTTAATAAGTGCTTTTCTCATAAGTCTTTTCACTTTCTCTTACTTCTCCCGCCTCCCATTGTATTTTCCTAATAAGTTGTCTCTTCTTCAAGTATTTCCTCATTGTGTTGTCTCACTTGCCATTTCTGCTTTCGAGTTTACTTCTATTAAGTTATCACACTCCCGTCGTCTGCATTTTACTTATGTGACATTTTCTTGATAGGAGGGACGTGAGAGAGAGAGAGAGAGAGAGAGAGAGAGAGAGAGAGAGAGAGAGAGAGAGAGAGAGAGAGAGAGAGAGAGAGAGAGAGAGACGGAGGGAAGGAGGGGGAGGGAGGGAGGGAAATTAACATCTTTAGGAGAAGCAATTGTTAGTGTTTAGTAGTGCAGCTCGGGCACGTGGGTGTGCTGTAAGTAGTGTGTAGGTGCACCTCTTAATGGGAAAGTAATTTAATTTAGTTTACTGTTTCCATTCTGCCGAGTGGCGTCTTTTAGCCAGATGGATGGATGGATGGATGTACATATGCTGGTTGATCACTTAGTACACTGTGTGTGAAGCAAAACAAAGCATAAGTAACTTCTTGTGTTCTAGTGTAACCAATCCATGAGGTGATAAGGACTCAGGATCAGATAAGCGTGTGCATCTTTTACCTTTCACACACAATCTGCAGGCAACAGTTGTGTGTGTGTGTGTGTGTGTGAATAAGTGCTACGCGACTGGGTATGAAGGGAATGGCTTGTGGTGATACGGGGCTAGACATTCAGCACCAGATGAGAGGAAGTGCTGAGTTGACGACGCGAGATGGGCGGCTTGTCAGCGGGAGTCGTGGAGGACAAGGGAAGGGGAACAAAGGAACAATTATAATGAATGGAGCCTAGAAGGGGAAGGGGCTCAGTGTTTCCCGTCACGCACTGCTCCCTGCAAAGTATTTACATGCGTGCCATCTTGTGGAGGCTATATACCAATTTTAATAGTTGCAAAGTGAATTTTCGCCTATATCCAGTTAAAAGCTTCCCTTGGTGTGCTGCAGCTTTACTTTAGGTGGAGACTGTCATTGTAATGGTTTGTTTCATGTTGTGTTAGGGAAGCTCAAGGCCATAATCTGTACTGCATCAGGGATCCACCACCACCACCATCACCACCACCACCACCACCACCACCACCACCACCACCACCACCACTACCGCCACCACTACTAACCACCGCCGCCGCCCCCCCCTTTATCATCGCTTTGTTTCTTCTTTCACTTTTCACTTTTTAGATTGTCCTGCTCTCCAAAACATGACATTTTGCAGCATTAAACCCATGTTCCATTACTCTTTCCATCTTGACGATCTTTCTGTACTTTTTATTTATTTATAATTTATTTTCTTGCATAAAGGAGGAAGACTAAAGCAAAAAAACAAGTCTTGGAAAAAAAGGCCTGTTAAATGTCTCTCCCACAAAGTGAAAAGAAAGAGTATACAAGGAATGCCAGTTCAAGTTTGGGGGTGACTTGAAACTTCTCTCTCAAACAAGATCACGTCATATGAATGGAGGGAATACAGATGCAGACAGATAGTCTCAGAGTTTACCTGTAGAGGGGATGAAAGCGTGAAGATACTAGTACTAGTTAACTCTTGCATTACGATGGTAGACAGAATAGGAATGAAAACGAGTGAAAGTCTAGTGAAGTGAGACTGCGGCAAAGGGAAGGAATGCATTAGCAAGTTTTGAAGAGCACTCAGCAGGAAAACGCTGGTAGAAGAGAGCAAGAGATAGAACGCTGTGGTAACTAAAGAGGAAGTTAAAAATGGAAAAGTAGAGAGAGGCAGAGAGACCGTATGATCACTGCGCTGGTAATGCTCATGCCATTTCTTCTTCTTCTTCTTCTTTTCAAACACATTATCAATTAACCTTGGTCGAAACTGGTTTTTGAAGATACCAACACAAAAATAACAATAATATGGAAACATTTTTTACGTAGACACATCCACGTGACTGCCGGAACAGGTAGGGTCTGCAGTGGTGTGCGTCAATACATCTTCGTGTAAATAATGTCTGTTATTTGTTACCATATTTTTTTTTTTTTTCTGAGGTATATAAACTTTCATATTATCATTGCATTTATACTGATATCTCCGAGGATCAGCTTACACGAAAGCTGATTGATAATGTGAATGAAAATGTCTGTTGTTGAAAGATTGCAGATGGAAAGAGCATCACGAGCGTGTGCGTGCAGCAGTCAGCTGCCGGCTTGGAGAGGGGCAGGCGGCAAGGCCTCCGTGGATGAGCTTGGCCTGCACCCATTGTACATAGTTTTTCTTTCAGTAATGTGAATAGTTAATATCTCTATCTTGTGCATTTCTACGACATACGTACTGCAGTACCTTTCTTCTGTTATATTGTTTCTTAGTAAAAAGAAACTTCCACAATTCACTTTTTTTTCCCATCCCTGAAATTATGTTGTAAATAGTAATGTATGCAAAGTGATGTTGCTCAGCGCACCCCTGTTCACCGTGTTCAGGTACCTCCAGCATGTTCCTGACTGTTCATCTTCCGGAAACACCATCTGTGGCTACATTAGATTATTCTGCTGACGCCATATCAACAAATGTACAGTTACTCATGCATCAGTATAAGTTTATAGTCACTCATATGCGTGACCAGTCATTTCTCATGTTTCAGGATACCCTCAGCCAGAATACCGGTGGCTGCGGGACTGGGAGCCGCTTGGGGACTTCACCAGCGAACACTTCTTGAAGATTTCCTCCGTGACTCGGGATGACGCGGGCGACTATCGTTGTGTGGCGCGGAACTCTGCAGGGGCGATATTCACTCCCAAGACCTCCTTTGCTGTGGCATGTAAGTAGATGTCTTGGTTCATTATCCTTCAGTCATTTCAATGTGATCAATGCTAGATATTATACGTAGCATTTAGGGTTGTATTCTTAAATATTTTCGTACATTATATAAACAACTTAAAGTCTAATGGACGTTCTTAAGGTTTCCAAGGGTGTTTTCTGGTCTACATAGCGATAGTTCAACCATGATTTTGTATCATCAATACAGAAGCAAACACCCATGAGAATTCTACTCCTCATTACATCTGTCTTATAAAAAAGAAAATGTAGTCATACCCGAATCTAAAACTGAGTTGGTGTACAACACACATTTGAGTCAGCTGGTGGTGGAGAGGGGGCTGCGTGTGCAAGGGAGGGAAGTGATTCAAGTGTGTCCGTCTATATAAGAACATAAGAACATAAGAAATAAGGGAAGCTGCAAGAAGCGACCAGGCTTACATGTGGCAGTCCCTGTATGAAATATACCTACCTATTTCCATCTATTATCCCAATCCATAAACCTGTCTAATCTTCTCTTAAAGCTCTCTAGTGTCCTAGCACTAACAACATGATTACTGAGTCCGTTCCACTCATCTACCACTCTATTTGAGAACCAATTTTTTTCTTATCTCCTTCCTAAACTTTAATTTTTCAAGCTTGAAACCCGTTATTTCTTGTTCTACCCTGGTTGCTGATCCTAAGAATTTTGCTTACATCCACTTGTTATAACCCTTATACTACTTAAAGACTTCTATCAGGTCCCCTCTTAACCTACGTCTCTCTAAAGAATGTAAATTTGACAGCTTCTTCAATCTCGCCTCGTAAGAAATACTCCTCATCCCCTGTATCCTTTTAGTCATTCTCCTCTGTACTGATTCTAATAGACCTATATATTTCCTGTAATATGGCGACCAGAACTGTACAGCATAGTCTAGATGAGGTCTGACCAGCGCCAAATATAACTTTAATAATACTTCCGGCCTTCTACTTTTAACACTCCTAAAAATGAATCCTAGTACCCTATTTGCCCTGTTTCTGACCTCTATGCATTGTTTTCCTAGACGGAGTTCAGAACTAATTATAACTCCTAAATCTTTCTCGTACCCTGTACCTACCAAGGTTTCGTTGTTTAATGTGTACCTACTGTGTGGGTTTCCTCCACCTACGCTAAGTACTCTGCATTTGTTGATATTAAATTGCGTTTGCCATCTGCCCGTCCATTCATTCATCCTATCTAAATCTGCCTGCAAGGCGATGGCATCCAATTCTGACTTAATTAATCTACCTATCTTTGTGTCATCCGCAAATTTACTAATTCCACTACTAATTCCACTATCCAAGTCTTTGATATATATTAGAAATAACAATGGCCCTAATACTGATCCCTGTGTATTAAGGTGTTGTGATGAATAAACTCGTGGTTGTATAATGAACGTGTCTGTTGTGCCACGGTCTAAAATAAATTGAGGAGGCCTGCTGCTCTCTCGCATGCTGTGTGGAATGTGCGAGTGCTTGTGTGCGTCAGTATTAGCACGATGTGTTGGATATGACGTGGATGTCTGGCTTATGATAAGGACACAAAACGTTAACAAAAATATATATATACACATATACTTGTGTATATATCAGTGTGTTGAATCTCAAAGCAGAGTCCATTGTTGCTTGCAGACATGAGTGGTTATAACAGCACCGAGGACACCACGGTGACGGTGCGGGTGGGGCAGGCGGCGGTACTCTCCCTGCCGCCCCTCGACTCGTATCCCCCTCCCTCTGTCACGTGGATGGCGGATGATGGCACTTTCCTGCACGGCATCAAGTACGCCACCGCGGAGCCCAACAGTCGCTTCGTCATCCTCTCCACCGAGGCGTCCGACATGAAGACGTACAGGTGGGTTGTGTCAGTTAATTACTACCTATGTGCTGTTGTCTGGTGCAGTGATTTATTGGCAAAACTATGCAGTGTTATTTATTTGCAAAGTTTCTTTTTGGTCTGTAATTTCGAAGAAGAGACAAGTCAGATCAGAGTCCAAAAGCAAATTGCTGCTAGAAATAGTGTGGTTAAATTTTCTTATTTATTTCAGTATCCTTCACTGAAGCACCTGTTCAGCATGTCACTACTGCATAATTCTTCATTATTTGCAGTTACAACACATCATGTTGACCTGTGTGGAGATTGGTTTTTAGTTATTGCACTTTTCATTGACTGTTTGTTATCAGAACTATTTCTATTGCTAGACACAAGATTGTAACCTTTCCTGTCAAGTAATATTTCAGCATTTCACACCATGAGACTGTTACCTTCAATTTGCTGTACAGATGTCTGTTGAATTCACTAGTATTTTTTTCTATCAGCTATTTATCATCATAATGTATATTTCTTGTACAAACCTTGCATAATTATAATGTATATTTTGTGTTAAAATTATATAATTTTTTATCAGTAGAAGTAGTTCAACTGTAAATAGAAATCCAGTTCTTATTTGACATAAAGATATATTCACCATAACTACCAGATTATTTTACCTATTTTCTGATATAATGTAATGTGCTGTTTTTTTTACCTGTTTACCTCATTTGCAGTGCTCGTATCACAAACACCCAACTTGGCATAGAAGAAGTGAGTGGAGGATTTACTCTGGTGGTGGAGGGAGAGGAGGCAGGGGAAGAGGTGGCTCCAACCATTATTGTGCCTCCCACCAACACAACCATCATCAAAGACTCTAGCATTGCCCAGCTCCAGTGTATTGCTAATGCAAGGTTAGCCGGAATATATTGCCAGGAAGTGTATGAATTTTAATAAGCTGATTGTTATGCCGACTATGAAACTCACTTGTACCGTATATTGAAATTACTGGATATGATTTCTGTATTCTTTTTAGAGCTTTTACTTGATGTTTAATTTGATGCTACAAAAAGGTATTGTGTTCTCACGATACAATTAAAAGAAAACTTCCCCCAACAGGCCAATGTATCAGCTACAAACCCTCTGGTTCAAGGATGATGTTCCCATAGAGCATTCAGGCATCACCTTTTCCTTCAATGGCCTGTGGAACCGCACCCTGAGTCTCCTCCATGCAGATCTGCACTACGCTGGGCTGTACCGGTGCCAGGTCCGCCTCCTCACCAGCATTGACGAGCCGCTGCAGGCTGAGGCACACGTCACCATTCACGGTATGTTAAATGGTGCCTCACATTACCTTATTTAATAAAGTAAGGTGTCCAGTCTCACATTGGAAGATAAGCATAGTACATTCACGGAAAGGAAAGGAAATACAGTTTCTTTGTTATACATAGTCATCCCTTCAGATGAGCTGGAAGTATGGGGCACTACATAATGCAACACACAAAGACTTTCTCATGTATTATTGTGAATTTGAAATGCTGATGCCTCAATACTAAACATTCTAAGAATATACTTCACTTGGAAGCCAAAGTGAAGCTGTCCATCTATCTATCTATCTATCTATATGTGTATATTTAGAAATGCAAATTTGTAATGCTAAAGAGCTTTCATCATTGTCAGACTTGTCTTCAGTGTTAAGCATATTCACAGAACGTCCAAGACTTACAAAACCGCTTCCTGTGGAGACCTATGCTGATCTAGGGAAAACCCTAACCATTGCTTGCTCAGTGGCTGGAACACCACTTCCTTATATGAGTTGGTTCAGAGATGCAGCCAATGTCAACACCCTGCATGATAACAGGTAAAACTTTGGAAACATTTTGTCTGTGTTACTATCATTAGCTTTGCTGTGCTGGAAATTATTTTGATGTTGCAGACTTTCAGTAAGTTACTTTCCACATTTTATTGCTAAGTTATTGAAACAACAAGATTAAGATATGCATCATGTATTTTGATTTGGATAAGGTATTCTATATAAATATTACATTTTCCTGATTAATCCAGCTGATTATTTACTTTACCACAATAGGTACAGAGTTCTGCTGAATGGATCCCTTGCCATATCAGGAGTTCAGGTCAATGACACAGGAATGTATCAATGCTTGGCTTCCAGTGATGCTGGAGAAACATCAGCTTACACTTGGCTTAAAGTTAAAAGTAAGTAATGTTGCTTATCTACAGTACTTGTATTCATATTGCATGCCACTAAATGTTAAGGTAAATACTTTAAATAAAAATTTGCAAACCAGAATGCAGAGCTCCTTTGGAGGAAGTGATGGATATGCCTCTTGTGACTCAGACTACAGTACAACAGTCAAACAGCTTCATTCTTAGCCATGAAGTAAATGGGTTGCATGTTTCCTTGCTTTTTTAAAGCATATGTACTTTTAAAGATAATCTTTTGATAACTGAATGATAATATTCCAGTTCTGTAGAGAAAAGTCTGGAGTTAAGTATTCTAAGGCAATACTATGCAGGTTTACATTTGATCATATTTTTAGTTCAATATACCTTTGCTCCACACTTAACACTTTTTACATGAATGTTGATTTAATTCAACCAGGAAATCAGGAATTCAGTTAGGAAAGAAATTTCAGTAAGCAAAATTTTGAGGATTTTTGAAATGGTGGATTGAAGAGTTCGTTTCTTTGAATTACCTTTATAGAACCACAGATCAAAGAAAGAACATGTCTGTTCATTTTTTATGATGAATACATAAGAATGTAGCTTGTATGTATGTATGGAAACATGAAAAGTTTTCATTGTCTTAATATTTAATTGAACTTAATTTGTTTCTTTAAAACTAGACTTAGAATATGCTAAACATAGCAATTTTGTTATACAAAAGAACAATATTGCTTTAATGAAAGATATCTGAAAATATGAAATATAGATTATATTTCCTCATTATCCATATATCAATCTATCTCTCTCTTACTTTTTCAGTATCTGCCTCTCTATTTGTATAATCTATCAGTATTTCTCTCTCCCTCTGTCTTTTTTTATATTTGAACACTTAGTTGAAGCACTAGTATCTACTAGTTATATATAAGGTTTCCCCCAATAATCAATTTCATGGTGTCCTGGCAGCGAGACGGGAGGCCCCTGCTAAACGTGTACACAGGTCCCTCAGAGATAGGACCAATGATCAGTCTAGTAAGACGTCTACTCACGAGTGGTTGTGCATGCAGCTCCTTTGTCCATGCTTAACAGAGCTTGCACTTGTTTTTGTATTGTTACAGGCATTTGGTGACACAGCTTATCACAATTCACTGTTAAACTTTGAAGAGTTACTGTGTATATATATATATATTTTTTTTTTGGGGTGTTATTGAATCACAGCGAAATATGTGTTTCCTTAATGATTTCTCTGTAAAAATATGCTGCAAATTGACTGATCAGAAAATCTTAGATTTTTTAAAGGTACTACTTTTTGTAAATGGCTTTTTGAAAAGATTGCAGAAATATTCAGCATGTTTTTACATTGTCAGTTTGTGCTAAATAATAAGGATATTTTTTGTGATTTGATTTTCCTGTCTCAAATGTTTGTGTTTTGTTTGGTTGTTGTGTGTGATTTGCTGCAGATTTTAATGTGTCCTGTAGTAGTCATGTATGTACTATTTCTTGTTTTAATCCTGAATACAATTAGCTTGCACCTAAATTAGATGCATATTGAAAGAGAAATCTCACATTCACCACTGCTATACATTGACCACTCATCCACTGCCTCATACCTAGCTCTATTTATGTGATCTCTATCAAGCACCATAAAACATTGAAATGGGTTACATGCATTAGAATGGTCTTTTCAAAAGAGTGTGTGAAATACTGGTGAACTGCAATTTACGAAATAGCAAAAAATTGTTCATAATACATATTTAAGAAAAGTCTATTATTCAACTGGGCATTCATAATATTGACATTTGTGAATTGCAGTTGGCTAGTACAAAAAAAAAAAAAATATATATATATATATATATATATATATATATATATATATATATATATATATATATATATATATATATATATATATATATATATATATATATATATATATATATATATATATATATATATATATATATATATATATATATATATATATATATATTTGTAGATTTCCCTTGAATAAGTGTTGCAGTGCTACACAGGTTCTCCAGAACTAGACAAAAATAACTCTAAGCTCAGGCATTAGTGGTAATGTGCTACAAATATCTATACCTCAGAAGGACACTTTTCATTGTGTTTTATTTTAATTGCATGTTACAGAATTATTCATTTTAGTTGATTCAGAAGACATAGTCATGAAGCACCATTGAGGGTAATGCTTGTAAGATACATAGAGTGGACCTAAAGAGAATATTATAAATTAGTTTTAGTCATGAATTTTATAAATTGTACTGCAATCATCAAATAGTATCTTATGATTTTACACTTTCTTCACCACTGCCACCACCACCACCACCACCATCAATACTATCGCTACTTCTGTTACTATCACTACTGCTATTACTACCACTACCAGTACTATTTTATACCACCACCATCACCACTACTACTACTACTGTTACCACCAACACACACACACACACACACACACACACACACACACACACACACACACACACACACACACACACACACACACACACACACACACACACACACACACACACACACACACACACATGCCTTTGCAAATGCTCTTTACTATGAACTATTTGGTAATATTTCTTCTGGTTTTGACAGCCTCAGCTCCTCAAATGAAGGTAGCACCTGAGAACATGACAGTGCTTGATGGACAGGATGCCACCATCCGCTGCCAGGCAGGGGGAGCACCACAGCCCAATATAACCTGGATTTTCAATGGTATGGAGGAAGAATTGCATACCATGAAAAAGTATTAAAAAAATCATCTTAATGGATAATGTCAAACTCATATTCTTTGTGATGAAATGAACTTTCATAGTATGATTTGAAAAAGTATAGAGCTCTTATTTGCGTCGGTCTTTGTTTTGCAGATAGCTTAGAACTAGTGGAAAATGGCCATTATCAGATTCTTGATGATGGAGATCTCCTGATAACCAGCGTTGACTCTCGAGATGAAGGGAAGTACACCTGTCTACGTGCCAATGAAGCTGGAAGTATATCACAAGATGCTTGGCTCTCCATTCTGGGTAAACTGAGTTTTTTATTCCAGAATAAGAGATCATGAACATTACATAATTAACCACTACATGTCCTTTGCAGATCCATAATAATGTTTTATTTTAGTGTAGTAGAGCTAAAATTTAACTTTAATAACCAAAGTCAGTGATTTATGCTGTTTCAGTGAAAACCCAAATACTTTAACAACAAAGTCAGTGATTTATGCTGTTTCAGTGAAAACTCAAATATCACAACCACCTGTGGATACCAGAGTAATACTGGGTCGAGTGGCCACACTGCAGTGCAAGGTGTCCCATGCACCCTCTGTCACTGTGCATGTCCAATGGTCTCATGGAAATAACATCATTCAGTCAGAAGGAAACCCTCGCATCAGTGTTCGCAGTGATGGAACACTGGAAATACAAGAAGTGAGAGCAGCTGATGTAGGACTGTACACTTGTGTGGTAAGCATCTACTAGACTTCCATGTCACCTTCAAGTGTGGTATTGGTGGGTTTATGGAATGCATACTACTTAGTGCCTGAATATTTGCCATCAGTACATTCTCATTATGTTTTGGTAATTTTATACCAGTGACTTAATTTGAATCTTATCTCTGTGTACACTTGTCTAGAACCAACATTTGTGGATGTGTGGAAGTTATTAATCAATATATTTTTCACTACACAGGTTACATCATCTGGAGGTAATGAAACTCGCTCTGCACAATTAGAGGTGATAGAACTGCCATATGCTCCATCCAGTGTCAAGGCGGTACGCGCTCCCTTGATACCAAAGTCTGTTCGGGTCACATGGACTCCAACCTTTGATGGCAACAGTCCTATTGAAAAATTTATCATACAGAAGAGGGAAGTCCCCACTGAAGGTAAGAGTCACTCATATATTTTCCCAGATCAATGAAGAGGCAGAGTTCAGTCTTACTCAAGTCAATATGTATTAAGTGGTGTATCTTTGTCTGTATGCATATTAGGGATTTTCTTATCTTTGTGATATCCTTTAAGTATTTTAAAGGCTTGAATTTATTGAAAAGAAAAGAAAAAATATATTTGTTGTATAGCAGAGGTACTCTTGATGCTTTTGAAAAACTAAATTTACTAACATTGTATTTGTTATAATTGTTACAGCTGCTGTCCAGGATTTGGGGCTAAAATGGGTAACTGTACTGACAAATGTGAGTGCAGCAGCGACTGATGCAGTGATTGGTGACTTGAGGCCGTCCACAGGCTATCAGTTCAGAGTGTCAGCAGTCAATAATGTTGGGGAAGGCTCTTCTTCTCAGCCCTCAAATATTGTGATTCTGCCACAGGAAGGTATGTGCCTTGTGTGTATGCTGCTTTAATCACAGAGATAATTAATGTAGTTAGAAGTACATCCTGAGTCACATTTTATGAGTTAGCATGTACGTTTGTTTTCACATGTATTAGTTGACTGATTCTTTCATTGGTCATTTATTCTTGACTTATTTATTTGCTGAGTGTGGGGAACAAAACTATTACGATAATTTAATAAGACAAAAATTTTGTATATTTGACAAGCTTTTCTCTCTCCCAGCTCCCTCTGGACCACCACAGGGACTAGTGGGGTCCCCAAGGTCATCCACTGAGATCATGATTCAGTGGGAGGCACCCCTGGAGGAGGAGAGGAATGGCATAGTGCTGGGGTATATGGTGCGCTACAGGCTGCATGGCTACAAGGACTCCCAGTGGTACTACCGCAATATTACCAAGGAGGTTTGTTTAGTGTTATAACTTCTCTTTTCTTATAAACTGGTAAATAATGCCACTTGCTAAATTTGAAAGGAGCATTTAATTTATGTAGCTGGTTCTTTTAAGTACACCATGTGCATGAAGATGACTCCTTATATACTTTCTGGTAATTCAGTGTCGTCCTTAAAGTTCTTTGTATTTTACTTTAAACCAATGTTTAGCAAGATTCTCTCTGAGTTTGAGAAAACTAAGGAGCATTGTATGAGTGTGTGTGTGTGTGTGTGTGTGTGTGTGTGTGTGTGTGTGTGTGTGTGTGTGTGTGTGTGTGTGTGTGTGTGTGTGTGTGTGTGTGTGTGCGTGTGTGCACATCACCTTGTAATTGAGATGTGAAGTAGATAGGACTGGATTATATGGATTGCATTTAGTAAAACCTTTAAATTTTCATATTTCTGTTTTTAATGCTCTGTCTTGTTTTCATGTTCATTTTCATATTTTCCATAGTTCTTTATTAAGCACATTTTTATTTATTTATTTATTTTTTTTTTTATAATATCAAAACTTATTTTTAAAAGTACTTGGTAATCTTTCATTCTGAACAAGCAGATTACCCATTTTCCACATTTCAGAAATTTTGTCTTGAATTGGAATGACCAATGCACATTTATTCATGAGAAGTGTTTTTAGTGCCTATTTGCCTGCACTGGATGACAGATGCACATCTATTTTTAAGAAGTGTTTTCTTATTTTTGTTTTGTATATGATTGCAGATGCACAGTGATTTAAAATAAAGTGTTTTTATACTTGTTTGCACTTGATGGCAGATGCTCAATTATTTATAAAAATTTTTTTTTTCATTTCTTTGCACTTGACAGATGCACCATTATTTATAAGAAGTATTTTCTTATTTGTTTGCTCTTGAACTATTATCTTCATTTCTTAGCGAGTAAAGAAAGTGCAACGCTTCGTTTCTGGCCACAAGTATAAGGTATGATAAAAGTACCAGACTGCAATTAGAGGCATGTGGCTAGTTGGCTCTGTAGTCTAGAGGTTAGCACTAATGCAGAATCAGAGACTGGTAGACTATAGTATTTTTGTTGCATAAGAGAGGAAGGTCATTCATGGCATGTGTTGTAAGAATTAGAGCCACAGAGGACTGGTGTGGTTATTATTAACTTCAGCGCCTTAGTTAGAATTTCTGATTCAAATGTTCTATGATACAAAATTACCTAGCTAAGGAATGTGTATATAATCTGTCATATTGATTTTTTTGTATTTCATTCCTACATTTTATTTTCAGAATCAGTACAATTATCTCATTGGTGGTCTGATAATCTGGAAGAACTATGAGATCCAAGTGGCAGCGTACAACGTCAAAGGTGTTGGTGTTTACTCCCGTAGTATCCAGATCAAAACTAAAGAGGGAGTACCAACAGCTCCGCCAAAGGGGGTTGAAGCTGAAGCTGTCAGTTCAACCTCCATAAAGGTGTCCTGGAAGCCACCAGATCCTCAGATGATTAATGGCATTAATCAGGGATATAAACTTCAGGCCTGGCGAGGTAAATGATGTGATAGTCTCATTAGGGTGCTTTTATTGATGCTAACTCTTGAAATCCTGTAATACTATAATGTATATATCATAGTGATGATCAAAATTTATTAGAGTTGTAATTTTTCTTTCAGGCTTACCAAATGACTCCACCAAGCCAGAGAAAACCTTAACAGTTCCTCCAAGTCCTTACACAGATGCTAATGAGTCATCTGTACTTGAGAAATTAGATAAGTACACTGATTATTATATCACTGTGCTGTGCTACACTCATCCAGGCGATGGCATCAGGTCAAAGCCCATCAAGATACAGACACTTGAAGATGGTAAGTTGCAGCTCTCACATACCTAGATGTTGTTTATAACCATCACATTTATGGCTTTGCAATGTTAATAATCATAAATTATATTGCAGTTCCAGATCAAGTTGTCAATCTGAAGTTTGAGGACATCAGTGACCGGTCAGTGCGTGTGCTCTGGGATGAACCTGACCAGAGCAATGGTATCCTCAAGGGCTACACCCTTACTTACATGGTGAAGGACTCTCCTCACACAAAAATTGTAAAGAACTTGACAGCTGATGTCTCAACATACATAGTTACTGAACTCTCAGTAAGTATATGGAGAACCAGTGGATGGGAGCAAGGGATTCTACATGTGAATAGTGTTGAGGTCTAGTGTGGCACCTGCTTCTGAAAATGTCCTCGATGGGTTTGCCATGACGTAAAAGTTTCCATCCTCTGATTTTGAGCACATGAGGATTTAAGTACCAGTTGAATTTTACATCATCCATCATTTATACTGTGCAAGGTTTGAAATATCATTTGCACTCAAAAATTAGATAAGTGACAATCAACTGTTACTCATATTATTCACTATATATATATTCTTTTTTAGTCCTAAATGTCCAGTACAAGAATGATCTATAATGTATCAACAGGCTACAACCTACTACACCTTCGAAGTGTATGGTTGGACTGCTGTTGGGCCAGGTGTCCCCAGTGTGGCCACCTTACAGTCAGGTGTGGAACCAGTGCTGCCTGAACCTCCCACCCGCCTGGCTGTCTCAAACATCCAGGCGTTCTCTGTCCTGCTGCAATTCACTCCAGGCTTTGATGGAAATGCTTCCATCACAAAATGGACTGTCCAGGTAAAGTGAATATTTGTTATGAAATAAATATAACTTGAAATATGTATGATGGACATAAACTGTTGACTTCAGTGTAATTTAATTTTGATTATTTATCTGTTTGTTCTACTTATTATTATTTTTCATCCTGATAATTTTTTCTTATTTTAGTCTTTTCTGAAAATGTGTGAAACTAATCAGTGTCAAAATGTTAGGATGCAAAAACATACATCAGTTCATGTTTATCTTGTAGTGATCTTAATGAAGGAAACTGAAGGTATGGTGCACCTCCCATCTTCTTTTCCCTCTTTCAGGCTCAGTCTTCTCGCAGCAGCACTTGGGAGACAATCTATGAGGTGTCCGCCCCTGATGCTACAACAGTCACTGTCCAGAATCTTATCCCTTATTCAAACTATCAGCTTCGTATCATAGCAAACAATATAGTTGGTCCTTCATCTCCCTCCGAACCCTCTCCAGACTTCCAGACTCTCCAGGCTCAGCCGGCTCATCCACCGTCAAACATGACAGTGCGAGCCATGTCTTCCTCTCTCCTTCGAGTTCGCTGGATAGTAAGTCGTGATCGATTATCCTGTTTAAGTGTCTTTGATGATCCTGTTCACGTTATGCCTATGACACATTTTTCTGTTCTATGTATTGCATGCACTGAGTTCATTCTTTCTTCACTGCTTTTAAATGTTGTGCTGCATTTACTTCCAAAGTTTTAAAATTATTCAGTACATTTCTTTGTCCCTTTTACTTATTTTTATGACAACTACAGGGAAGTGAATGGTGAGTTGCCTCAAATGCTGATCATCATATATAAGAAAACTCCTAGCTTATTGTAGAGAGGTAGTCACTTTTAATGATAATCAGAAAGAGAGAGAGAGAGAGAGGATTAAAAAGGGTGTGCATCAAATAGCACAGAAGAATTGACAGATAACAAACACAATCTGACCTGAGTATTTTCCTTTCTTTCATCTCAACAGCCCCTGCAACAGTTTGAGTGGTACGGAGCCCCTCAGGGATACCACATTAAGTACCGGCCCGTGGGATGTGAGTGCAGCTTTTCAGAGGCATTTGTGTATGATATCACTGCCAACTCTCACCAGTTGGTGGATTTGCAGGAATACACTCAGTACGAAGTTACAATGGTTGCTCTTAATGACATTGGTGAATCATCCCCTGCCCCCATGGCTGTAGAAAGAACAAGAGAGTCTGGTAAGTAAATGATACTGTGTTCACAAAAATGAACTGCAAATATCAGCTGATTGGCATGGCTTTTAACGTGCATCTAATTTTATTCTGTTAAATTTCTCATGAGTTGGTATAATAATATTG
>NC_087157.1:34508115-34538115 GCF_035594125.1 Scylla paramamosain
TATTTATTTATTTATTTATTTATTTATTTATTTTATTTATTTATTTTTATTTATTTATTTATTTTTATTTATTTTTTTTTTTTGAGACTATAACCTTATCATAAGTAGGTGTGTGTGTGTGTGTGTGTGTGTGTGTGTGTGTGTGTGTGTGTGTGTGTGTGTGTGTTTGTTCCAAAGTTTGGAACAGTTCTGGTTAAGAATAGTTTGGATAAAAAATTCTTAACTTGTATGTCTCCCTGAGAAAAGAATTTAAATTATAATTCCCCATACTAAGATACTCATTTCTTCTCATGATCAAATAAGATTATAGTTACTCATATTGTTGTCAGTAATATTCTCATTCTCTTCAATTGAATTAAGTGTTTTTGCTTGAGGAACTCATCCTGTGTATTTTTTCCTCAGTTCCTGGCCCTCCATCAGCAATATCTTTTCCTGATGTGTCCTTCACCTATGCACGTATTATTTGGGATGTTCCTGAAGAACCCAATGGAGAAATAACTGCATACTCCATAGTGTACCACCTTGCTGACAGCACAGATGTTAACAACACCCACGAGTTTCCTCCGACAGAACGCACATTTAAGTAAGTTTACAAGAAACTAAATTCTACAGTATGCAGTCATCTCTTAACATTTGTGTAGGTCATTAAAAATCCAGGGATATCTATTGGCTCGATTAGAAACAAACACACACACACACACACACACACACACACACACACACACACACACACACACACACACACACACACACACACACACACACACACACACACACAAGTAAACACAAATTTGGTCGTTTAGCTGCCTCCACAGTCTCTTAACACATCTTTCCATTCCACTACTCCTCTCTCCACACTCTTTCTTAAGGAAAGGAAACAAAAGTATAAAAGTCATGATTTCTATTAAGATTTCTTTACTGATAAACTCATAAGTCTCTTATTCCACTGAAGTAAAATATTATATAGGTACGTAATGGAGGGTGTATAGTACACCATGCATTCTTCTATGAAGTTGCTATGAAGTTGTTCTCCCTCCAGAGCTGTAGAATTGAAACCTGAGAGCAACTACATGTTCTTGGTCAGTGCCCGCACACGGCTGGGCTATGGACAGTCAGTGCAAGCCCCGGTATACACCACCAACAACAGGGAGCTTCCAGCACCTCCTTCCCGACCCTCCATCTCACACTCACAGATAACCTCCACTTCAATTACCTTTTCCTGGAACCCTGGAAGAGATGGATTTGCCCCTATAAGGTAAATATGTTTAACCCCTTCGTTACCGACTCCATGATCCCAACGCGTACCAACCCCTTCCCCCAGACCGAGTTTTTCGAGCGCTTCTCATAATTTCGTGTAGGTAGTTAATGTTCATTTCTATGCCCATATTTAATCATCTAAGTATTATTTTTCATGTCTTTTGATAGATTTGGCTCATGGGGTGTATACTTTTTCAAATCGGAAGTTGTTATACATGATTTCCTATGAAAACAAGCTGACACAAGATGGTAAGTATTTCAACATAAAGAAATGCATTGAACACTTCTTTCCCATAAATTTCTTGGAACTTATCGTTGGGTTGTCAACGAAAAACTTGGCTGCACGGACATTCGTCCACAAACACAGCGATTCTACCACCTCGTCTGACTTGAATAGCTGGAAGCAGTCCAGAGCACTAATGTTACCCCGTGGGATATCAGGATGAACACCTGAAAAATCTTTTATTATGGCAGGAATAGTGCCAGGACGATGATCAGAAAAAGGATCAGCCATGAGTGTGAAGGTGTGAGGTGTGGGGCTGGCTGGTGTATCCTCATCGTCACCATCACTATCATATTGGTCATCACTACTCGCCTCACTGTCATTTTCTACCAAATAGTCATCATCTGAATCACTTGCGAGGCCTTCTGATTGTGTTGGAATATCGTCTGATCCTTGCAAGTCATCATCAAGAATGGTATAACTCTCAGAATCACTGCTGGAGGAAAACAAAGACGCCATGACACAACACGTGTCACTGTCAAATCACACTGAGGGGTGGCGGCAATTCACATCACCACCCCCGCCACCACCGGCCAACGTCCTTGAAACACAAGGTGCCAATTAGTCAATTTGTCACTGTTGTAAATTAAAACCATACAAACCGAGAAATATGGAGCCCTGGTTATCATTAATAAGCGATGAAGTACGCACGTACTTCATCGGTTCGGCAGCCGAAAATTCACATGAAGTACTATGGTACTTCATCGGTAACGAAGGGGTTAATGTCCCACAAGATGCTTCTTTCTTGAAATATTTTATTTATTTGTTTTAAAGATGTAGATATGCTTGAAATCTGGCAGCAAAAGAAGGATCAGGAGTCATGCAACAAATACAGAGAGAAGAGGAACCAAGCATGATACAAAGATGAGGGCAGATGAGAGGTGGGGTAGTAAGTTGACAGGAAGCTTTCAGGTAAATAACAAAAATGTTCTGAAAAGAAGTAAAGAGACAGAGGAAAGAAACATCTGGGAATGAAGAGACAATGAAGATAGGTGGTGGGATGGTGCTAAGTGAGAAGGGTGCAGTCTGCAAAAGATAAGCTGAATATTTTGAAGGATTGTTGAGTGTAGAGGAGGAGGATGGAGCAGTGACTACTACAGTTGGTGGAGGAAACTGTCATTGCATTAGAAGAGTTAAACAGTGCACCAATTATGAGAAAGAGGCTGTGAGGGAAATGAGGAAAGGGAAAGCTACAGGCCTGGATAGATGTGCTGTAGAGAGCTTGAGGAGTGGTGGGAAGAGCATCATACTGTAGTTGGTAAGGTTACTGATGTTGTGCTTAATTGATGGCAAGGTGCCAGAAGACTTGACAAATGCATGTGTAGTTCCCTTGTATAAAGGAAAAGACGATAGATGGGAATGCTCTAACTATACAGGTATCAGTTTGCTTAGTGTGGTAGGGGAAGGAACAGAAAATGCCATCTAAGAGGAACAGGAAGGTTTTAGAAAGGGAAGAGGTTGTGTAGGTATTAAGATGATGATGATCTTTTAGATGTAGACAAAAATGGAATGATAAAGGAAGGCTGAAGTGTAAAAAATGTGGGAAGCTGTGGATCATAGGAAGATTTACATACGTTGTGAAATCTCTTTGACAAATGCTAACCATACTTTGTTACAATTTCAGATACTATACAGTGCAGTATACTGAGGGTAAAAATGGATGGCAGACCATTCAGGAAAAGATAAATTACTCAGGGAACAGTTATTTAGCAAGGAATCTCAAGCCTTTCACATCATACAAATTCCGACTCCAGGCTACAAATGACATTGGAGCAAGCGGTTGGAGTGAGAGCAGTGAGGACGTCCGAACGTTACCTGCTGCTCCCATTGAACCTCCTACTGACATAAAAGTAAGAATTTTTTATTTCTCATAATGATGGACAAGTAACTATTTCAGCATAACAGCCTTTCTCTGCATACTTTATTGATAATATGTACTGTATTTCATTGCTCATAATGCAGTATTGGGTTTCATGTATTAAGAGGTATATGTATTGTATGGTGATACAGACTGATGTATTCTGCTTTAATGGCTGTAAATGACCTACCAGGTTGATAAGTCTTAAGTAATAACTTTATCTTTTTTCAGGTTATTCCCATCACAACAAAAAGTGTCCGAGTGGAATGGACACCTCTTTTCCCAGACTCATGGAGTGGGGATGCCCAAACAGGAGGCTACAGAATAAAGTACCGCCAGATGGCAGACATCCCGACTGCCTTTAGTTTACAGCAAAAAGAGCTAAGAGATACCTTATCTAGAGATATTGTACTGGAGGATCTTCAGGTACTACTTTCTTACTCTTTCCTGCTTTCATATTAGACCTCATTATTTTGTGGACAAGAAAGCGTTTGATAAAAATTTTCTGTGATTATTAGACATATTCATATGTGATATTCTTTTGTGTTGAGATTGCAGAATCACCAAAATTCAATATTTTTTTATATTTTACTAAAAATTGATAAATATAAATATTACAATATTCCATATAAATTTTCAGTGGCACAGGCATTATATTCTTGTTTTACCTTTCCAGGTGGATAAAAACTATGAGGTGTTGGTGGTGGCTTTTAATGCCCAGGGAGAGTCACCCCCTTCTGCTCCTATAACAGTGTATGTGGGAGAAGCTGTACCCACTGGCAACCCCAAGAACATTGTAGCTGAGGCACTTTCTTCCACTGAAATAAAACTCTCATGGGAGGTATGGAATATTTGATCACACTACCATGTAAGATGTTTACAGGTTTAATCAATTTCAGTGAACAGTAAAGAAAGTGGAAATGTTGCTGTTCATTTATTACTCACATTTTGACACTTATTATGGCACATGTAGATCAGTGACCTACAGCCTTCATAACACTTTACTTCTGAAAACAATTTACCCCCTGAGTGATAGCTTTACTATGGATTAATGCAATGCTTTCACCAATAGAAAGACAGTTTTAGATCAGTGATGTCCAAGCAGACATTGGACACCTTTCCTGAATCTTTTAAAGGAAAGCTTCTTATTGGTGTTACTTGTCATTTTAGCATGGAAATATATGGGAAAGATTTCAGGCTGTCATATTGCAGCAAGGATAGACCAGCTGTAATGTGAGGCAGGTATGTGGCACACCTGATTCTTGAGCCATGTACTCTTTTTCCATGAAAGACTTAGAGATCAAAGTGTGAGGGGATGCTTGCAAGTGTAATTGTGTGAATGTATTCAACACTTTGTTTTGAATATCCTTCTTCAAGGAGCATATCAGCCTGGTGTATTGATGGATGCATCTATTTATAGAATTTTATTCCAGCCACTTGAAATGGGTTACTTAGGACGTGCTTGTGGCAGGCAAAGGGTGAAAGAAATAAAAGAGCTTATAACAGATTTGTAATATCAAATAAGAATGAAGGAATGCAGTTTGAAAAAGCTGAGAGACTCAAATTCAGCTTCCTAAGTCAGTTGATGAAAAAAAAAAAATGAGATATTTAAGAGGTTTATACCTGTACATATGGTGGATGCAGCTGTCACAAAAAGGATGACCTCCAATGAGAAGGGAAGACAGTGGCAGAATATGTGAAAGAGATGAGAGGAGATTGAGAGGATTTAGAATCTACAAGAAGGGAGTGTATAGACAGGAATAAATGACCATCTGGGAAAGGGGAGTTTTCAAGAACAGATCAAATTACATAGATAAATCTGTCTAGATGTTTATTACTTTTATATCTTTCTAAAAATTGGTCTACATTTTTTCAGTCCCCAGAAGAAGAAGACAAAAATGGTGAATTACTTGGATACAAAATATTCTATAGAAGTGACAAAGACCCAGAAGGATCTGATGAGATAGAAGTTGTTGGAGCTGCAACCACCAGTTATGAACTCCCTTACCTCGACATGTACACAAAATATGTCATCACCATGTTGTGCTTCAACCCTGCCGGTGATGGGCCCAAATCACAGCCAGTGTATGTACGGACCCGTGAGGATCTTCCCGGGCCAGTTGCCAAGCTGAAATTTTCAGATATCACTATGAACAGCCTCAAAGTGATATGGAATGAGCCACCAAGACCCAATGGAGTAATACAGGGATATCTAGTCACCTATGAAACAGCCCAGCCTGATGAAAGTAAGTATGATCTTCCACTGCCTTCTTTACTTCTCCAGGACATTGTCATATATTGTGGTCTCTTTCATTTGAGGAATTAAGTCAGAAAGGAAAAGAAAAGATTTATATCAATAGGAGCTCTGTTTATTAGGTAATGCTGAACCATGGTGGGAATTAAATGACATGCAGCTGTTTCTGAGAGACTGGGCAGTAGGAAGCAAAGGCACATGCTTCCATGTTGCTATGACCTTTGTGTTTGATTGCTAAGACAGTTATATATAGATTTTTTTTACATCATATTTCTATGCATTCAGATTTCAGCAAGCAGGTGAAGCAAAAGGTGACAACACCATATTTACTTGTAACATCTCTGGAGGAAGAAGTAACTTACAAATTCAGCGTTCGAGCCCAAACTATTGGTTATGGTCCAGAGGTAAGCCTGCCTGGGAAACTCACAAATACAATATACTACACTTTTTTTCTTTGATTATCTCTCTCTCTCTCTCTCTCTCTCTCTCTCTCTCTCTCTCTCTCTCTCTCTCTCTCTCTCTCTCTCTCTCTCTCTCTCTCTCTCTCTCTCTCTCTCTCTCTCTCTCTCTCTCTCTCTCTCTCTCTCTCTCTCTCTCTCTCTCCTTTTCATTACTCTGTTGTACTACTTCACAGGGGTCATCCTGTAGTTTTCATTATTTATTCATTGAAATTGAGAGATGCTTCAGTCATGTATAAGAATTACAGCTCAAATCTACCAAAATTTTGTGTTGGCTTTTGAAATAACTGTGCCAACGTATTATAAAATAATAAGTAAAAGAAAAAATGTATAGCAAGACTGTCCATACAAAACTTTGAACATTATGAAGTACAAGATTCTCTTTACCATTTATGATATACTTTGTCCACAGGTGAAGGCCAATGTAACCACTGGGCCTCAAGAGGGCTCACCTGCACGCCCTAAGGACCTGAGCCTCACCAAGACAGTGTCCAGTGTCACCCTTCATTGGCGTAATAGCCACTCAGGAAAAGGACCAATTTTAGGTTATTACATTGAAGAAAGAAAAATTGGTAAGAATTTATAGTATTAAAATTTCAGTAGCCAACTGGGGGCTGTGAGGATTATTGGAGCTTACTCTCTCTGTGCTAAATATTCAAAAAATTATAATGCAATGCACATTAATGTTCATTTGCTTCACATCACAAGCATGAGTACATTAATGCCTGGTGTAAACCATTGTACTGCACTTTTCTGCAACATGTTATTCATCATTTACCTCTTGAAGCTTCTTTTGAGAGTTTTTTGTTTTAAGTAGTGGTATCTATGATTAGTTTTTTCTTATCATCATTTATACTACATCCATTTGATTTTCTTTGCTTTGTAATCATTAATTTCTTTGCAGCTGCATTAATTAAACTTTCATGAAACATGAATTTTATGTTTATATGTGTACATACATTTGCTCTTTATATTTTTATACCAGGTAATTATGGCAATACATTTTTGTTGACAATAATGTATTTTGAGACTTTGTAGACTTTTTGTTCATGTAAATCATAAAAACCAGTTGATGTGCCTTGAGGCAACTCTTTAAATCTTGCATTATAAGTAAGTTTATAACGGCTGTATTTGGTGGTGGTTTTCTAAGTTTATCTTTCTTTTGTAAAATTACCCTCCTCGCCTGCCGAGAGCAGCCAGCTTTGAATGGCAGATGTGTAAGTATAGGAGGAGTGAAGCAGTGCTTGGTGCTTGCTTGATGATGGTGCTTCAGCTGCATGGCTTTTCTAATATTTCAGTGTTTGATATTTTGATTTTCTATGCTTATCCAACAATGGTTAATTATGACATAAATATTCCTCTTCAACTAAAGCATAACTTTTCAAGATGTTTTTTTCTGTCTGAACACTAGTATAAATATTTAAAAAAATTAATGTGTCTGCCTCATAGAAATATGTACAGAGAAAGCTTTTATCAAACATAATAATTTCCTTGTGGAAATATTACTGGAAAGCCTTTACCATGGAAATTCCTTCCAACCATGGATGCTGGCTTACATAATGGAGGCACATCTCACTCACTTCACAAAGCTGATCTTGGCTACAGGCCAGTTAGCATGACTGGCTCACCTGAGAGGTCTAGGATTCAAGTTTGTACTTCCCTGGGGAAGACTATTTAGTGTGTCCATTTTCAGGTTGTAGCTTTCATTTACTTGGCCAAAAAATAAATATGTACATACTGACAGAAGTCCTTGTCACTGTACAAATGGGTTTGCACATATGTGTGCATTGGTAACCATCCCTTATATATAATATTTATTCATATACTTTTATTAGTAGAAATAATTAAATATTATGAAGCATTCAATGTATAAGAAAAAGATGATACAAGGAATTAATTTTCTTAACAGTTGTAAATATCATTCAGCCAGAACCATTATTGACTGTAATCCAGTAGAATACCTTGAGTGCATGTGGTAATCTGATGACAGGTTATGGTTGTGTTATCTGAAGATGTAAAATCTTTAGTTCCTGCCACCATGCCAGTACCAGACTGTATGTGAATGGTGACAAAGTGAACAGTATAAAAATAGTTTTGCTAAGTTTACTCCTGGCATGGACAAATTCTCACTAGAAAAAAAAATCAGAACAACTGACAAAAGCACAACTAGAAATATGCTTAGTACTCATGGATTGATTACAGCTTTTATACAGTAATTTTGACAACACAAATTTTAGCTTGAAGTGGACTTCTGGTAATCAGTCCTAACTAGGCTCTGACACTAAGCTCTGGACAGTTTTACAGTGAACAAAATGGAGAGATATGATGGCTAGAACTTTATTGCTTGTTTTGGAAGACCTTTAAGAAAAAAAGAAAAAAAATCTTATTTGGTTGTTGCATATACAAGTACAGTACATTGTAGTAACTGTATTGTATCAATCATTTGTATATTTAGTTTATGAATATAAAAGTTTGCCAAGGAGATCTTTTCAGCCTCAGTGTAACTTCTTATTTTCCTGTGCTGGCAGAGATTTTCCTGGAAATAAGATTCAGTAAAATCCCGCATACAGCAATGCCACGCGACTTGACAAGCGCTTATTTACTAATTGTTTTCTTTGTTGAAAAATAATGTTTAATGTATTTGCTTCATGATTTTCTTGCATACAATAATCTTTTATCTTTTCTCAGTAAATCTTTGAGCCATTTTCTTCCGCTGAGTTGTTATGTACAGTATGTTTTACTAATACCAGTCTCAGCTTTTCTTATTTGTATGACTACTATATTCAGCTTCATTTCATATGATTAAAGACATGAATATTGAAGTTGTTACTTTGTTTAAGGCAGTTTGTTTCAAAGTCCATAATATTACATATTTTATGAAAAACTAAAAAAAAGAAAAAAAAATGAGCTTATAATATTTGGATGAACTGTTGTCTGCAGATTCTGACAAATGGTCAGTACTAATGAAGACTGAAACAGGAGAAGTAGAAGAGTACACTGTCTCCTACCAGAACCTCCTGCCTTCCACTCAGTATGAGTTTCGTCTCATTACCTACAATGAATATGGTATATCATACCCAGCAGTTGCTAATGAAAAGGTAAATTATTTTTAAGTGATTTTTACTGGAAGCATAGAGTTAATTTTGTTGGTAAAAACATACTGATCAGTGCAGCAATTTTGTTTTGTCATTGAAACACAATTATATATTTTATCAATACTGATAAGAACTTATTTTCATTGGAAAGGTTTAATGCACATATACTGTACATGCTTATAAATTTTAGAGTAAGGTTCTGTACTGATAATGCATTCATTGCTTCCAGATTGTGACTCCTTCAAAACGCTTTCTGGAGTACGGCTATTTGCAGCAGCGGCCATTCTATCATCAGACGTGGTTCATGGTCACACTGGCTGCTGTGTCAATTGTCCTCATCATTATTGTCATTGCAGCACTGTGTGTCAAAAGCAAAACCTACAAATACAAACGTAAGGTTCTAATCTTTATGACTGTGCATGACTGTATTTGACTTCTACTGCTTTTTAGTCTCTGTTATGGTTCTTATAGATTCTTTGATTGTATACTTCATTTTTGTTTTCTTGTTAGGTTCTTGCAATATCTCAGGCTAAAAATGGGCCTGACACATAGAAAATACACAATTGCAGCACAATAACAATACAAAGAATTTAGCTTACAAGAAACATGGCAGTTATCATGAGAAGCAGCACACCACTATAATGATTGAAAGGAGCTGCTGACATAAGACTTCACTTACACTTTCCACAATATGTGCCTGCATTCAGTAAAAGTTTTGAATTACAATATACAGTTATTGTAAATAAAATTTTCTTGCTTATATATATATATATATATATATATATATATATATATATATATATATATATATATATATATATATATATATATATATATATATATATATATATATATATATATATATATATATATATATATGTGTGTGTGTGTGTGTGTGTGTGTGTGTGTTTGTGTATTTACCTAGTTGTGGTTTACGGGAGGGGAGTAATCTCAATAGTATCCTGTCTCTATATCTATCTAGTGATAGATGAGGAGACCACACCACTGCTGCATATTCCAATCTTGGTCTTATCTTGGAAATTAACAACTTTATTATCATTCCTCCATCTGAATATGAGAATGCCATTCTTATTCTTTTTAACAAATTCATCATCTCTTCAGTAATTTTATCAATGTGTCTGTCTGGAGTCAAATTTTCAGTAACTGTTACTCCCAAATCCATTTCCTCTTTTGATTTTTATAACTTCACACCATCCATCTCATAATGATATTGTATTCTTTTCTTACTCTTACCAAATTCTATTACTTTACATTTACTTAAATTTAATTCCATTTGCCAAGATTTACTCCATCTATTTATCTTATTTAAATCATCTTGCAGTACCATACAGTCATTTACATTTTCTACCCTTCTCATCAGCTTAGCATCATCTGCAAATAAGTTCATATAACTGTCTATTTCTTCATTTATGTCATTCACATATATTACAAACATTATCAGTCCCAACACAGACTCCTGTGGGACACCACTTGTTACTTTCAGCCAAGATGAATTTTGGTCTTGTATTACTGTTCTCATCTCTCTATCATCCAGATAATCCTCCATCCATTCCAGCAGTCTTCCTCCAATTTTTCCATAATTTTTTATCTTCCTTAGCAATCTTTGGCATGGTACTTTGTCAAATGCTTTCTTCAAGTCTAAATAGACATCATCCACCCATCCATCTCTCTCCTGCACAATATCAATTACCCTTGAATAAAAGGACAGTAAGCGTGTGTGTGTGTGTGTGTGTGTGTGTGTGTGTGTGTGTGTGTGTGTGTGTGTGTGTGTGTGTGTGTGCATAAGCAAGGAAATTCTAGTTAGAATAACTATATTGTAGTTTAAAAATTTTTAGAAGACCAAGAAAAGGAAAAAAAGATGGCACTAAGGAAGCATAGAGTCACAGAGTGCTGAGCACCCAAGATGGTGAAAAGCTTGTAGGTATTGCTTATATTTTTGGTACTAAACAATATAGTGGTCTTAGTCAACAGTTGAGAAATTGTTCAGGGCCTGGCTATGGAAGGTCAAGGATCAAGTAGCTCCATGAAGCCTGGCTTTGACTACTAGTTATGAGCAAGCATTACAAGGAAGTTAAATTACTAGCTTTGACCAAATGACAATTACCATTTATTGTGAATGAGAACCAGGCACTAAATACACTCACAGAATGCTTGGGTATTGAATGGCATATTTCAGAGAGCACTTGATGGAAAAGTGAGTGGCAATAAAATGTAAGAAAATTTTATATGTGGTTGGTATAATGAAGAGCAAAGAGGTTCAGGAGAAAAAAATATTTTGATCATTTCATTTGAATAATTTTTCATGCCATTTTTGTAAAATCCCACTTCATTAGTTGGATTTTATATACACTACTCCAGTAACTTCTGTCATTTCAGGATCAACTGCTAAGATCACAAATGTACACATTAGTGCAAAAAAGTTGCCTTTCAAGACAGATCCTCTTAATTCATATCTAATTCCAATAAGCATTATACATACCAAATTTAGAACCATCCCTCAACATAAAAGCTCAAGATCTGCAAATCTTACCAAGTTTGAAAAGGAGGCTATGAGAAAACACCACACTGTCTCCCAACCTATGAGGAAGCAGATTGGGTTGCCCTCTGCGGCTCACAACACTGACCAATCATGAGCCAGCACCCGTATATATTAGGAGACACAGACACACTGAGCCATATTCTGTCTGAAGATGGTCCCTAGGCTGGAGTGAAATGTTGCAAACAACAAGCCATCTTCTGGAAACCTCCTTGGATATCTTGCCACTCAAAAGAAAGAATTACTTAGAATAATAGAAAGACTTCAGCAGAAACTGAATAATGCACAAATTTACACTCCCTTTAATCTCGTCTACCTAAAAGAGAATTCAAATAAATTATATAGATGTTATTAATATGACAAATTCTGAGGTAACAAAGCAGTACACTAGTAAAATATGATAGTCTTACAATATTCATATCCTCTACATTTTTTTTTTTTCTCTTCTCTATGCTCACCACCATACAAACTGCATGGAAAACATATCAGCACAGTTTTTGCACTGCATGTTATTAGTGCATCTTCATCATATTATGTTGTGGCTGCTATATTTTGCCAGTAAATTGGGCCTGCAAATAGTGTTCAAATAAACATTATTATATGACTGCAGTTCCTTGATAATTGATTGAATGATTGAGGCACTGCAACAATGGGGTCATGTTATGGTGCTGTTTTGCAGTGAATGGCTGGGTTGCAGTGCACTGTGTTAAGTAATTTTTCAAACTTAGGTAACAAATGAATCTCATCATAACTACATAAATTATACAAATCTGTTGCCTTTTCTTTTAGCACAATATTTAACATTAGAATACAGTTCTTAGTGGATTATCATTATAATAATATCACTCAATGTTGACTGTAGATCCTTTATTTGATATTCTCTCATAAAACAAACTTGTGATTCAAATAACAAAATATTGTTTGTTGCCATTAACATTGTTGCACAGGAATGCAACACTGTAAGATTATAGTGTTTATAAAAGATAATATTGAAGGAAATGATACAAGTGTGATGATAAAATAAGAGGTATGATATGATTGTAACATGAATAATATCTTAACTTGGAGAAGTAATTAATTTCCATTAATTTGAGCCTGGATTCATGATCAAAACAAAATGTAATTAGCTTGTATGTGTTAATCATAACCAACACCCTTGTGATAGAAATGATAGCAATAACTGTAAGCTTAACATGAATTCCGTAAATATGGATATTGATGATGACTGAAGCTTAAACATACTTCAGTACAAATTGCTAATTATGTAGCTGACTGTACAAAAGGACTTATAGAAGATGCTTGAAACTTGCAATACAGGGATATACATTTATTAATTACTGCAGTTTTGTGGATGAATTTTCATAGATAATTTTGAAATGTATTTCAGATATGATTCAAACAGTAAAATTCATTTATGTTTTTTGTTTATTAGCTTAATATCTAAATTCACTTTTCAACCTGACAGATTTTTTATTTATTTATTTATTTTTCTTTCTTTCTTTATTTCTTTATTTATTTTATTTCTTTCTTTATTTATTTTTTTAATAGTCATCTAAAAAAATTTTGTTCTCCATCTGGTTCAGTACAGCAAGTGTTTATAACGACTGTAGTGAAATTGTAAGGAACAAAAGTTTATAGCATATTAGTGTGCATAATCTTGATTATATCAGGAAGTTGGATGCCTTTGGTTGAGGGAAAACTGCAGTGCTGTTCTGCATTCTTCTTCTGATAGATTTCTTTTTCAGTGTGACCTTGGTGTTGTTGGTGTTGTGTGTATGCATGGTATTTTGTTGTAGTAAGCATTTTCTTTTAATGTATTAGTACTTCACATTTCTTTAAATAATGGTTTCCTCATAGATAAAGTTTAACATTTTTTGTCTGCCTTATTTATGCTTTAATGCAAATTACAATTTAGTCAACACAAAATTAATGCAATTAGTTGTAAATTTGCCTCAGCACATTGACATGGTTCAGGTCAACACAAGTTATATTTTGTTTTTGCATGAATATTAAAGCACACCATCTCATTCCCAGGTATTGTAGAGGATTTGTTGTCAGCACGTAAGTTTTTAATCAGTTCAGTTCCATGTTGAAGCACAGACTGCCATGCAAACTGCACGTGTGTTTTTTATGGTTCAGTCCTTTGATCTTGCTCCACCTTTAACCATGCATATACTTGTTGTTCCTCATGTTCTGTGTGATCCCTATCAACTCAGCTTTGTCTTTCACCTGCTTCACGTGATCACTACCACCTCAATGACCCTTCAAGCACTACCTATACATCACTGAAAATTCCTTTATTTGCATTGAAAAGCTATATTATTATTGCAGGTTTTAACTGTATATTATTGATATTTTCCTGAAATTTGCAGAGTTGCTTGCTAATCTGTGCCTTGGCATTCTGTCTTTTCTTTTACTACTATTATTTACCACTTCAGTATTTATTTTCATTGTTGAATTAATGAGTTCAAAGACAAATAAAACCTCACAGCTGAACTTGAAGAAAAATAGGTGCAATACTTTAATCTGTTACTTTCGTTGATAGAAGAAGCTGCTAACAAGACAATGGAGGAATCCCTCAACACAGATGAGACAGCCTTCTCAACATTTGAAATGAGACAGTCTCGGCGAGGCACCATGAGTAAGAGAAGTACCTTAGGCAGGAGGTCAGTGGTGGGGGCCACGGCTGTCGTGAATGCCAAGTCCCCTCCAAGACCAGCTCCTGCTTCTGTCACTTACTCAGATGATGATACTGTTAAGGGTTATGATGAAAATCCAGATGACTCAAGTGAACTAACAGAGAAACCAACAGATTTATCATCAACAGCTTCCGAGGTAAGTTTAGATTTTTTTTATAACATACCATGTTTATATACATGACGATGTAACTAACCCTTATGTTCCGTGTTGGGCAGTACCTTTTCAAACATTATCATATAACTTTTTTTTAGAGTGGCATCTCTCACCCTCTCCATGATTGAAACAAATTTCCAATCAAACAAAAGGGTAGTAAAATGTCTAACACTTCCAATAGGTATTTTAGATGCTCTATCCAAACCTTACAGCCTCCTCCTGTGAGAGGGGAATGATGCATTTTAGCACTTTGTTGTGGAAAAAATGTGACAGGTAGACAGACAAAGCATTCTTAGTAATGTAGATGTACTATATTCATATTTTTCATATTAAGTAGTGAACTGACTTATCTCAGGATGCTTACAATGTTTTTCTTTTACAGCAAGAATCTGAGAGTGAGAATGAGAGTCATCCTTCAGAGCCACACTCTTTTGTGAACCATTACGCCAACGTGAATGACACATTGCGGCAGTCCTGGCGAAGGCAGAAGCCAGTCCGTAATTACTCCAGCTACACAGACTCTGAAGCAGAGGGAAGTGCAGTAATGAGCCTCAATGGAGGACAGATAATCATGAATAACATGGCTGGATCCCGGGCACCTTTACCAGGATTCTCATCCTTTGTATAGTCACACTATTAAAATAGATACTTAATGAGAAAAGACATATAGTAAGTTGATTTTTATGTGATACTGGATCTCATGGAGATCTGACTTAGTGAGACTTGACACAGGTGAAACAAAGAAAACAGATTGGTTACTGCCATACTTAAACACCTCATGCCATATTGAACAAACTTGTGTCAAATGGACACTTGTCCTCATTGTCTGTGATATCTATAGCATTACTGTATATATTTGTAGTAGTACTTTTTTAGATATCATCTTCATCTAGTACATTTTAAAACTCACACAAATCACTTTTCTTTTTGGTAAGACCTGGAAAAAAAATTTAACTAAATGGAAATAAAATTTTGCTATCATCAATATCATTCAGAATCATTATTTTTCATGTAGATAGTTTTATCATTCTTACTTTAGCTTCATTTGAAAGTACAAGATGTAAACAATCATAAAGTTTGTTTAGTTTTACAGTATTTTCTACTTTTATATTTGCATTTAACCATTTTTATTTATTCCATTATTTTCACATCTCTGTATGGTAGTTTTATACCAAAGTACTGAAGCTATACTTACTACCTTGAATGAAGTCTGCAGTATTCTAAAGAAATATTCATGTGCTGAATTATTGTGTTGAAGAAAAATAGTAACAATTTCATTATGTGAGGAAGATTTGTGCATCACAGCCAATTTACATAATGTGTTTGCAATGACTGTCTCCACTATCTAGAAAATGTTTTCTATTCTTCATTAGAAGTATGGGATTTTTTAATGGAAAACTTAATGGCATAGTTACCAATGACTAGGCTCTTGTGCTGCTGTTGTCTTGTATTTTTATATGTACATTTGTCTGGAAGTCTTAAGAATATATATATATATATATATATATATATATATATATATATATATATATATATATATATATATATATATATATATATATATATATATATATATATATATATATATATATATATATATATATATATATATATATATATATATATATATATATTGTGTGTGTGTGTGTGTGTGTGTGTGTGTACACTGCTTCCTCAGTATTTGCAGTGGTTAGGTGATCACAGACCTTGGAAATAGCAGATTTCCTCAAATGATTGGTGCAGCTCCATGAAAAATTGACTCCACTCATTAAAATCCAGTAGGAACAATTGTATGCATGAATTGTAGCTAGTAAAACATTTCTGGGACTTGAAACCATCATGAAATATCATAGATAGTAACCAACCAAGAATCTGTTATCAGCTGTTGTGTCAACTGTATTGCAGTATACATGATACAACTTGTCATTAAGATATTAGTTCACTACTGTCTGGTCACCACTGTCCCTGAAGTTGTGGTAGACAATCACCAACAACCAGGTGGTGAGATGATGACTTGAAAGTGATTCATTATACAGTTACATATTTATTTTCAAAATGGTTAAATGAAAATGTAATTAATACTTTGACTTTTGTGGAAATATAACAGTTATCATTGTTGAATTTTGCTTGGCAGAGATGCCAGTCTGAAGTGCTTAGCTACATATCTGATGCTTCCTCTCTTATATAGATTTATATTCTCTCTCTCTCTCTCTCTCTCTCTCTCTCTCTCTCTCTCTCTCTCTCTCTCTCTCTCTCTCTCTCTCTCTCTCTCTCTCTCTCTCTCTCTCTCTCTCTCTCTCTCTCTCTCTCTCTCTCTCTCTCTCTCTCTCTCTCTCTCTCTCTCTCTCTCACACACACACACACACACACACACACACACACACACACACACACACACACACACACACACACACACACACACACACACACACACACACACACACACACACACATTTTAAAACTGGACATTATGAGCTTGCTTCAGTCATGCAGGTAATTGCGCACACAGTGAAAACAATTTACAAATTCTCTATTCATCTGCCTCCCCCATCTTAATCTCTCCCTTTTATTCCTTTTCTCTCTATTCTCTTTATATATATATATATATATATATATATATATATATATATATATATATATATATATATATATATATATATATATATATATATATATATATATATATATATATATATATATATTTATATATATTAATGTGTGTGTGTGTGTGTGTGTGTGTGTGTGTGTGTGTGTGTGTGTATGTGTGTATGTGTGTTATGTCCAGCTCCTCTGGGATCTGAAAGTGTGTTAGCTGTAGATGACTGTAAATGTTTGGAGTTACACCACAAAGATTGTTTTATGCCTTTATAGCTGCCACTGTGCCACAAAGGGACAAAGGGGAGATTCACAAATGAGTAGATCCATGAATGGTGAAAATGTGAATATGGAGGGAGCAGTGTGTTTATATATATATATATATATATATATATATATATATATATATATATATATATATATATATATATATATATATATATATATATATATATATATATATATATATATATATATATATATATATATATATATATATATATATATATATATATATATATATATATATATATATATATATATATATATATATATATATATATATAAACACACACACACACACACACACACACACACATTGAAATCTGGTAAATGGTGAGCATGTAGGTAATTAGATCTTGTGTTTTAATGTCTGCATATGATGACGTTTACAGAACAGAAATATTGCTAAATGTTACTGCATATTTTTAAATGCTCACATCTCATTTTCATGGGTCTCTCTCTCTCTCTCTCTCTCTCTCTCTCTCTCTCTCTCTCTCTCTCTCTCTCTCTCTCTCTCTCTCTCTCTCTCTCTCTCTCTCTCTCTCTCTCTCTCTCTCTCTCTCCTCCTCCTCCTCCTCCTCCTCCTCCTCCTCCTCCTCCTCCTCCTCCTCCTCCTCCTCCTCCTCCTCCTCCTCCTCCTCCTCCTCCTCCTCCTCCTCCTCCTCCTCCTCCTCCTCCTCTCCTCCCCCATCTCCTCCTCCTCCTTTTCTTCTTTTCTTCTTCTTCAAGACAGTGTGTTAAGTAAATGTTGACCATAATTTAAAAAATATAAGGTACCAGAATGAATCTTTCATTTTATGTGAAACAAATGTAGATAAGGATTAATGGGCACAGCTTTGATTTGGTTCTTAGAAGCAGCTGGATTTCTGTGGATAAATAGTGACTGGTATCAAGCTTTGTTCAAATTTGAATATGTCCACTTATGGGGAGCACTCAGAGCTGTGTGACTGGAGTCTCTCTCTCTCTCTCTCTCTCTCTCTCTCTCTCTCTCTCTCTCTCTCTCTCTCTCTCTCTCTCTCTCTCTCTCTCTCTCTCTCTCTCTCTCTCTCTCTCTCTCTCTCTCTCTCTCTCTCTCTCTCTCTCTCTCTCTCTCTCTCTCTCTCTCTCTCTCTCTCTCTCTCTCTCTCTCTCTCTCTCTCTCTCTCTCTCTCTCTCTCTCTCTCTCTCTCTCTCTCTCTCAGAGCTCTTGAGGATTTGTATGTCCCCATAACTTTCCTAATTGACACACATCCACTATCTGTTTGGGCCCTTCTGAGTTGTCTTTTGGGGAATGGGAAGATCCTCAACATCCTGCTCATGATAGGCCTGGACATGGGTAGTTGTGGTGCAAAGTGACACCTGGTGTAAAAATTGTTGTTTTTTGGTACTGGGACGTTGAGGTATCTCACTTCTACCAGTCACTGAGCACCAGTTGTTGTTGATATAACCATGGCATGAATTTCTGTTGTCTGGGCTTACTGTGGTCACAGTTGTCTGTTTCCTAGCTGCTCTTTTTTGAGGCAGTTGGCTGCTGCCCTGTAAAACTCTAACAGAGCCATTCCCATGCAGGGAGTTCTTAGAAACAAAAATCAGATATAGATAGATAGAATGCAAAATATTTTATTGACTGGATATCCTTACTCCATGTTCATGATTTCAATATGTTACCGTTAGTCAGTTTGTAATAAGACTGAAAATGATTTCAGATGCTTACATGGTGTTATAAATTTAATTAGAAAGTTATATGACACTGTAATATCATTATTGTTTTTGCTGTAATTATTTGTAGGTCACTTTTTTTCCTTCCATACAGTGGTATTCTGCTTCATATAATTGAATATGCTGTTATTTTATCCTCTGGTTATAAATGCTGTTAATGTGAATGGTATTATATTCTTCCTTTCAAGACAAATGTACATTTTTCATTCTTTATTATGGATGTGATAGATGTTCATGTTTTTTTTTTTTCCACTATAGTGTTAGCAATGGAGCTTTAATTTTGGACCTCAGTGGAATGTTTTGAACATGCTTTGATAGCAGTCTATGTATGAGTTGAGGCAGCATTCTTATGTTTTAATGCTGGCAAGTAACTTATTTGTCATTGCTACATATCCACTTGTTAGATCTTCAGTCACAATACATGTAAGCATAAAAAAGTAAAGCAGAATTTCTCATCTACTAAAGTAATGTTAAAATAATGTTTGCCTGTGCTGATGTATGCTAACACATTGTAAATATAAATGGAATTTGATAAGAAATGGGACTGTGACATTAGTTTCCTTATTGCCATCATCACCATTATTATTTCAAAAAACTTGAAATGTGCTCATATCTAGCAAGCTTTTTTTTTTTTTTTTTTTTTTTTTTTTTTTTTTTTTTCATATAATGGCAGTTGCTGGGCTGCTTGGCCTCTAGCAGCCTGCCAGCACAGATCTTGACTTCTGTGGCCTGTCTGGACATGTCTGTAGAGGCTTCATGTACAGTCTAGTAAGTTGTCAGTAAGTAGAAAATTATTATTAGACTAAATGTTATTTGTGTTTCAGTCTGCAGTGAACTAGATTCCTGTGTGGGTTCATTTGTCTCAGGTGTCACATTATGTATCTGATAAACACCCACTTATATTAGATGAGAACATGTGGAGGAGAAAGTAAAATAGATAACTTTTTTCCTTCATACATACAAACTATTCTTAATGCATTTGCTTTTTTTTTAATACAGGATGCATTCAGTTATTTCCTGGATTGATGTCATGAAGAGAAGTAGGTTTATCTTCACCTCTAGTTAAGTAAACCACCATCAAAGAAGTCTCCTTGTGAGACAAGAACTGCATGTCTTGACCAGGAGCATCCCTGTCTTGATAACTTATTTAACTGTAATCTGTCTCTCAGTCTGAATCCTCTCCACCGTCTTTAACTTTCGAGCTTCTTGTTTATGTAGGTTGGGGAAGAGAAAGAAGTCACAAGGTGCTAAATCTAATGGTTATGGCAATGTGTTATGAAACCAAAGTTATTAGAGGCCAAGAAATTTACAAACCTTGAGAGTGGCATGTACAGGCACAAAGTCATGTAGCAGACTTTGACCGACTTTGCCACAAATCTTTGCTTGTTCAGAATTTTGTGACATGTTATATGATGAATTCTGGTAATCCTATAAAGGTCATCAGGGTGTCTTACCTATCTTGTGTAATGCTTTCAATGCCACGCAGCATTGTGCTGAATGGTAGTCAGCAACACTTGTCATTGGCCAGTCCTACATCTACCCCTTTGAATCAGGAAAACCACTCAAAAGTTTAGTTTATGTACACCATAATGCTTTAATTCCAGAAAATGGTCCTCAACATCATGTAGGTCTCACTCAGTTTTGTTAAGTCTGAAGTGAAGCTGCTGTGTGTATGTTGTGTGTTTTTTAGGTGTCAAAATTAAGTACATATAAATTATTTCCTTGTAGCTGTTGGTTCACCATCTGTAAAATTCAGTTAGTGATGGTTATATAATTGTACATGTTGACATTTGTGACTCCTTTTGTCCATGCACACTATACTGAGAAAAGAGCAGCAACAATATAGACCACATACTGTCAGGTCACCACTAACACACAATATTCTAACACTAAAGGAAAACTTAAAACCTAACATGCAGACAGGCTGCAACAATTTACAGAAAAGTCTTTAACGTGGAAAAAGGTAACACCAATGTCAGGAGAGCAAGCACGCCACTACCACCGCCAGCCTCACCACTCACGGTGATGGGAGTTTAGTGAGAGGAGGACAGGCTGCAGCTGCCACTGTTGCCGCCAGCGTGCACACTATTTAAGTCTCTATAGACATATCAGGAGATGCTTTAGAGATGTCAAGGTAACCCTCACTCAGTCCAGAAGAATGGTTAATTCAGGACAGCTCTAGAAAGCAAGGATGTCAAAGTATTGATGGTCCACCTGTACAACAGTTCAGTAAATATGGGATCAAGGTCATGTACCCACAAATTTCAGGAAAATCTTGATAAAAAAAGTCTGAAAAGATTTTACACAATATTAGTAAAAATGAGAACAAACTTAACAGTCCATAACAACCATACTTTTGTTCTGGCTGACCTAAGAAACATTCTCTCTCTCTCTCTCTCTCTCTCTCTCTCTCTCTCTCTCTCTCTCTCTCTCTCTCTCTCTCTCTCAAGCACACACACAAAGCAACAAAACTATTTGTTAACTTAAATAAAAAGCAAGAAAGGGGAGATGAGAATGAGAGATAGCAGCTCAGCATGCAATCTTTATTTTTCATTTATTTCATAAATATACCCAGGCCAGGTTGTCGTTCAAATTTGATGTCTTGATTCCTTTTTTTTTTTTTTTTTTTTTTTTTACTTACGCAATATCTGCAATCCATAGTTTGGAACATCACCTCACTTCTTCTAAACCTCGCCTTTTCTTCACTGAAACCCAAGTGTCTGTGGCCACTGACAGCTGAACCTTTCTTTTTCCCTCTTATTTCCGTTTTTTTTTTCTTTTTTTTTTTCTCAATTGCAATTGAATGTTGGCTGTTGTGTCTATGTATGTAACAATATACCTTGCTCTCGGCCTGCGAGACGCTGCAAGATGGTGAAAAAAGTTATCAATTTCTTTGTTTTTTGTATTTGCTGCGAGATATCGGGTATGACATATAACGAAGATCTTGATAATTGAATCATCACAATACGTTATAGTCAATTTCGTGTATGCTTGGAGGCCCAGGCAGGGAGGGTTGTCTGTCGTCATACATTTATTAGTGTGTGTGTGTGTGTGTGTGTGTGTGTGAGAGAGAGAGACAAAAAGCACGGTAACTCACTGCACATCATGGCAGTTCATCTGTCCAGGCACTTCTGAAACACCTTGGATAAGCAATTAGATGTATGGCGTGAAGACACACCAAGTGCGATGCATGCATTGTATAAAGTATTGATTTACTTTGACTTAATTCCCATCCGGCAGTTGCCAAGTAGGGTCTCTGAATGTTCTTCTGAATTCTGACCATACAGACAAAAGCAAAACACAGTGATGAATTAAATATCATAATTAGTATGGGACTTTATAAGTTTATAATGGTATAATGGTGAAGACCAGAGCTCTGACTCACGCTGGCCAATGGTGGTAGACGGGCGGCCCGAGATCCTTCGAGGTAATGCAACCCCATCATGTTTTAATCATAATCTTGGTAGTCTCTAACTGAAACCAGCAGTGTTGAGAATACTCAGACTGTTGTACAGTATTCCAAGGCTGCCGCGTGCTGCCGCCACCGCCATCTTGCAGGCTGTTGTAAGCTGCCGCTGTTCAGTTGCTGAATCAGTGGTAGGCGCAGTGCGGGTGTAGGAGGTCTCTTGTACTTTCCCTTCGTCTCGGCAGTGCTGCACAGTGTTTGCTGCTTTTGTACTGAAGTGAGACGTTTGGGATATTTTTAGTAAGTAAGCCAATGGTATTGTAATAGTGTGCCTACTTCCTCATGGGTCGAGTAAAATATAAGATGTGTATTTAATGAAAGGACTGCCGCTTGATCATGTTATGTTTGACAAGGGAGCTGAACAGTGTTTTAATATTGAAAAAAATAATAATAATAAAATAAATAAATAAAAAAATAAAAAAATAAAATAAAATAAAACAAATGGAGTCAGGAAACCAGCGGAACAGGGGATTAAAGAAGCACCATGTCATTGTTATTTAACAATAGCATGTAGAGCCACCTAGCTGGCCATCATATCATTGGTTATTAATTAACACGGTGGCCAGTGACGCGGAGGCTGGGAGAGTAAGGCAAGGTTAATGAGCCGTTCTTTGTCAGGCTTTCGTCCTTTTACACACACACACGCTGTTTTTGATAATTTAGTGAAGTGTTTTCATCTCTTCATATCATTATGAAATCGTTTTCTCACCCGCATTGCATGGATGAGCCGATCCATCGATGATATATATATATATATATATATATATATATATATATATATATATATATATATATATATATATATATATATATATATATATTGTATGGAATTCCCCATTGTTGGTGTGTAAGTATGCCCTCGAAGCCGCGCAGTTGTGGCGCTGTACAATGAACAAGGAAGTATTCGTGTTTATTAAATTAATGGACGCTCATGACAATGGCCAGTACGTGAGCATATTGTGCTGCAGCCGTAATGAGTCTTGCGTAAGAGAACCGCGCTTCGGCATCAGTGGACACAATAAGGGATGCAGCTGGTATAGTGAGGAAGGCTGTAGAAAAAAAAAAAAAAAAAAAAAAAAAAAAAAATATATATATATATATATATATATATATATATATATATATATATATATATATATATATATATATATATATATATATATATATATATATATATATATATATATATATATATATATATATATATATAAACTTGCACTTCAGAGAGCAGGTAAGCTCAGAAAACTAAAATCGGTGAAGCTGTTACGAGCAATTTATGTCAAGGGAATTCGATACTTTTTTTTTTTTATGTAGGAGGGGCACCGGCCAAGGGCAACAAAATTAGGAGTAAAAAAGGCCCATTGAGGCGCTAGTCCCCAAACAGTCAGAAACGGTTATGAAAAAAAAAAAAAATGGAAGATGTGTCTTGAAACCTCCCTCTTGAAAGAGTTCAAGTCATAGGAAGGAGGAAATACAGAAGCAAACAGTGAGTTCCAGAGTTTATCAGAAAAAGAAATGGATAACTGAGAATACTGATTAACTCTTACATTAGAGAGGTGACCAGAACAGCGATGAAAGAAAGTAGAAAGTCTTGTGCAGCGAGGCCGCGGGAGGAGGGATAGACATGCAGTTAGCAAGATCAAAAGAATATTTAGTGTGAAAATAGTGGGTGAAAATAGCAAGAGATGCAACACTGTGGCGATGAAAGAGAAGCTGAAAACAGTCTGTTAGAGGCAAGGAGTTGATAAGACGAAAACCTTTTGATTATGGAATAACTGAATAAAAAAGTGAAGGTCGTATCCATAATTCAAATAGAATACATAGAGATAATTATCCACTTTTAGGACAATAATTAAAACCACATCATGAAAATACAACAGTACTTCAGTAACAACTAAAATGTAAAGATCATACAAATATTTTTTTTTTCTTTTCTTCTTTTGAAGTAGGAGCAAAAATTAATATTATTTGGCAATGGTGAAACCTTGAATTCCATACCACAGTAAATCTAGCCTCGAAGAACATAAGGTCGAATAGAGACTGTTGTTGGTCCTCGGAGACTCACGTTGACTGCCTAACGACGCTTCCAGATCGTCTTTGCCTGACGAAAAAAAGACTAACTTTTGTGTTGCTAAAATTGCTTAAGTTTTCTCTTTCCCACCGAACGGTCTTTTTGCCATTGTGCACTAATATGATAGCTTATAGTTCCCTAGAATAAAATAAACTGCTACAGAAGATAAGGAACGGTAATGCCACTCAGGTCACTTCACCCTGACATTCACCGCAATCTTAACACAAAACACTGTGAAGATTATAAAATTCGCACATCCTATCACGGCAAGAGGCAGTGGGAAACTGAGACTACGAGGAGGGGCAGCTGCGTACCCTTCCCACCCCTCCCTATCACTCACTAGCCAACGAAGGGTAGAAGCCGTGGGCTGAATTTCGCCCAGTGCACTCCGGGATTAAGGAAAATCTTAGTCCGGTGTATGCATGAATAGATTATTATTATTATTATTATTATTATTATTATTATTATTATTATTATAATAATAATTATTATTATTACAACAGCAACAACTACTACTGCTACTACTACTGCTACTACTACTACTACTACTACTACTACTACTACTACTACTACTACTACTACTACTAATAATAATAATAATAATAATAATAATAATTATTATTATTATTATTATTATTATTATTATTATTATTATTATTATTATTATCATAATAACGATAATGATAATGATAATGATAAAACTAATATATATATATATATATATATATATATATATATATATATATATATATATATATATATATATATATATATATATATATATATATATATATATATATATATATATATATATATATATATATATATATATATATATATATATATATATATATATATATATATATATATATATATATATATATTCTATTTCGTTTTTTCATCACGCCCAGCAGTGCTGATCTGTCGTTTTATAACCTAAGTATATAGCTTCGTGATCATTTAAATTGTTTTCACACCTTGCAACCACATATTCCTGACCACCACTCGCTGCTCATGCCCGCTGTTCCTTCCCCAGAGGCGGCGCCATGGCTGGGGGAAGGCCGCTGCTTCGCTCAGCCGTCCTTGCCTGGGTAGGGGCCTGCCTGGCGGGGAGCATGACAGTGGACCTCGCTACCCTGCCAGCATATGACGCCCCAGACCACACCCATGAATCTGTGCTGGACCCCGATGGTGTCTTCACGGTGCTGTGGACGCCTGACCTCGACAAACAAGTGAGTGCAGGAGTTCTGTGTAGCTTGTCATCCCCGCGCGTCACTTCCGAGCTCCGTCACTGCCTCCTCATTCATCGAGATCTCCTATTTCAACTATGTCTCCATTCACTCACATTTTTCAGTCCTCAACCCTTTTCCACCACTTGTCTTTTCATTTCCCCGCGTTATTCCTTTCATCATCGAGTTGCTTCTGCTCAGTATGTATGTGTGTGTGTGTGTGTGTGTGTGTGTGTTGGCATTGGGAGGAATTTTCTTCATCTTCTTATAGTCATGACCCTTGGTTTTTGTAACTGAGCATTGATGCTTCCTGGTAGTGTTAGTAAGTATATTTATCTTCGCTTGCTCGTTTTCACTGTCATGGGATAATTAAGGCAGGCTTCTTGATCAAGGTCACGTGCCTGATTCCCGGTCCTGTCCTTATTGGGAACACACACACACACACACGATGATGAGGACCTCAGCCTCTCCGGCAGCCATGCATGGACAGTCCAGCACGCCTTAACTGGCTGACGTCTGGTTACACTGATTCCAGTTACATTATCACGGTTGAAAATAAGGTTGAAGTTTATCAAATAAAGAAATACAGTCTTGTAAAAAATTATCCCTTCGATACTTTTTATCCCTTGCAATCAATCAATCAGTCATTACCTTGCAACGAACACTGCCATTGTACCGCAATATATGCAGTAGCACTCCCAACACTGATCTCAGCCCCAGGTTAAGAGACACTTCTCTAAGAGATGCTTGCCAATTTAAGCAGCGTCACTGAATAATAAGAAAACTATTAATGGCCTCACGAAAACGTAGCTACATCCAATACTATATAGTTGTAGAGAGTGTCCAGTCCACACAGCACACTCACATCCGGTACAGTTGTCCTGAACACCACAAGCCTTTACGGTGTCTGACGCCTTCACTACCGAATCTTGATGGGACAAAGGAAGGAAGGAGGGAAGGAAGCGTACAAACAGATTGCTACGCCTGCCGCAGCATTTCAGCGGCAGTGGTGAAGAAACCCAGAAACTCGAATTGGCAGACAATGGGGGAGGCCAGAGATGCGACGCAGCTCCTCCGCTTGTCCTTCACATCGCAGCCTGTGAGCGTCTTGGCGCAGCGCCTCATGAAATATAATAATACAGTGCAATAATATAAAAAAAATACAGTTACAAAGAAATTATGAGTATTGTTTGTTATATGTATGTGTTATTACTTAGCAATAAACAATGGAGAGTGTTTACTTTCGGAGACTTGTTTTATGAAATAGGCAGAGAGAGAGAGAGAGAGAGAGAGAGAGAGAGAGAGAGAGAGAGAGAGAGAGAGAGAGGTGGGGTGGGAGGTGCACTTCCGATAGTGTGGAGAACAATAAGACATTTATTCCTGACAGCCGACCTTGGTGTTTTGTTCATCTGCCATTGAAACGTAATGCATTTACTTGTTTCCATTTTTTTTTTTCTACACGGGACTGTGCTTTGAGAAGAGAAGAATTACTCTGTAATGAATCGAAACAAATTTAGGAGTCAGCAGGTTTCTTTTTTATTTATTTATTTCCTTTCTTTTTCTTCTTCTTCTTCTTCTCTGAACTTCTCTTTAGCAAACTGACGGAATCCTTGTGTTGGTCTTTGGTTGTCATGACTCACCGTGGCCTGCGCCTCGACGCGACAGGAGCCTCATGAAATTTCATACTTCATTATTCAGAAACGGTTTGCTCGCGAGGCTCCGAGGCCGTGCAACACTTGGCTGAGATTAATATCTCGCTTCAATGGGCGAATGTTTCCATGGAGATCCTGTTGGTGACTGGCAGCTTTATGAAGGCCACAAGGACGAGATAGGACACTTGTTTCGATTGCTGAGCCCTTTTGTGCTGGGCTCCGGTGTGGCCTGTGGAAGGAGTTAGAACAGTCACGCCTCAGCCAGCAGCTTGGAGACGTGTGCGGGGTGTGGAGTGAGGGATGAGGTTGGACGATGGCAGAGGTAACGGTACACTTTGCAAGGAACTTTCTCACTGTACTCTGGTGGATAATAATAATCTTTCTAGTGAGAATCTTTTAAACAGAGTAAATGCGTGTGGATCGATTGATGAGTGCAGGCTGGCTGAGGGGTGTGGGGTCTTGGTTGTTAGTCTGGGTCGCGGCTGTGTGGCGGCGGAAAGTGAGGCGTGATGGGTGAGTGGTGGTGATCTGTTGTCAGCCACAGCTCTTCGCTGCTGCTTCGCGAGAGACGCACAGCTATTAAAGTTTGTCATAAGCAAATAATGAGTTATCTCCGCTATCTCCCCCCCCTCCTCTTTCTCTCTCTCTCTCTCTCTCTCTCTCTCTCTCTCTCTCTCTCTCTCTCTCTCTCTCTCTCTCTCTCTCTCTTTCAGCATCCCAAGGGACGGGCAAGGGCGCCACTGGTGTGTGTGTGTGTGTGTGTGTGTGTGTGTGTGTGTGTTATTATTAGAGTAACTTCCTTGTTGTTGTTGTTGTTGTTGTTGTTGTTGTTGTTGTTGTTGTTATTATTATTATTATTATTATTATTATTATTATTATTATTATTATTATCATTATTATTATTATTGTAGTTGTTGCTGTTGTCCTTGTTGTTCTAATGTCTAACAATTTTTCTCTCTCTTTCCAGGTGAGCAGAGACAGTGAGGCTATACACACACACACACACACACACACACACACACACACACACACACACACACACACACACACACACATACAGGTAAGTGAAGTATGAACATAGAATGGAAGAATCCAGGAATGATCAGTCAACATTCGTTATATTGATATTATACCTATTTGTATCATGTACCGAACAATGATATATATATATATATATATATATATATATATATATATATATATATATATATATATATATATATATATATATATATATATATATATATATATATATATATATATATATATATATATATATATATATATATATATATGTGTGTGTGTGTGTGTGTGTGTGTGTTTATTAAAGATGTATCGGACGTCTGCATGGGCATCTGCATCCTCGGAACATCCGTATAGTTTTTAACATCTGCATCCACATCCGTTTTTGTGATGAAAAAAAAAAATATATATATATGCATCCACATCCACACTATACACAAAGAGGATGTGGTGGATATATTTCATACACGTATCTGTATATGTAAACAATATATTTACATGCATTATGCATGTCTTTGTATGCAGACCCTACACACTCTTAAAGTTCACAAGAAAGATTTCATTGCCTCGTCCTAAACTTCATATTGTGTGATTGCACACAAATAAGACTGAAAAGTATGAGCTGGCAACGCTGAGCACTCATCGCACGAGTGTCGTGCCGTGGCGAGTGCCCGCACCCTGGCAACACACATGTGTGGCTGAAACTCGTAATAAAACTTCAAAATTACTTCAAAATTATATAATCCAGTAATGTGCAATAAAAGTAGCAGCCGTCTGGCAATAATTGGTGTAATATAGTGATTTCATACAAAAATTCTGAACATATTTACATCTGTGAGGATGTCATAATTTGATATCCGCATCTACATCCGCTATTTGGTAGAAACTGATATCCGCATCTACTTATCATCCTCATACACATGCGCATTTCCGGATGTCTGAATTCTGACACCTGATACATCTCAAAAAAAAAAAAAAAAAAAAAAATATATATATATATATATATATATATATATATATATATATATATATATATATATATATATATATATATATATATATATATATATATATATATATATATATATATATATTTCAGGAGGTGGTGTGGGAGATTCACGCTCGCACGCGAGGCTGGTTGGGCTTCGGATTCTCTAGCAATGGCGGGATGGGCGGTGCCGACATAGTGACGGCGTGGGTGGAGGATGGGAAACTTCACTTGCAGGACCGGCACGGCGTGGGTCCTAAGATGCCTCCCGAGGACGAGATCAGCGACTGGCGGCCACTGTACGCCAGGGAGAATGACACTCACACGATGCTGGTGGTGGCCCGCGACGTGAACACCTGCGACCCCGAAGACTACGTGCTG
>NC_087157.1:34543115-34555615 GCF_035594125.1 Scylla paramamosain
TGCCTTCCTCCTACCCTACACGTCACAACCACGTCACGCAAAACCCTCCCGTGTCCGAATGTCTTCTCAGGTCTTCCCAGCTTCGCCTTCAATGCCTAGAGAAAACTTAATGAAACACACTTAGCAATGCACTGTTGTGCCTTGAATTAGGGCACGCTGTCAACCAAACTGTGCCAAAATGCTATAATGACTCCAACTGTTTGTTTAGAAGATATTTGGGAGAAACGATGCCTCATAGCGTCTGAAACGGATAGTATGTAGCTAAATACTGCATTGTAATAGCTCTCTCTCTCTCTCTCTCTCTCTCTCTCTCTCTCTCTCTCTCTCTCTTTAGTGCGGGCCATCAGGTTACGACATTTCCGAGGCCTTAAGGAGCTTCCGCCTATTGCCGTCGACGCCAACTACGCCGCAGACTTCCAGCAGTCCCGTCGTCTGTCCCGAGAAGTGAAGCTTTTGCCCGGGGACCACCTCACTGTTGGTAGGGACTGCAGTCTGCCTTATTGTTCTGTCACGCCTAAAATAGTAGCTGCGATATATATATATATATATATATATATATATATATATATATATATATATATATATATATATATATATATACGAGTATATATATATATATATTTCAAAGTAGATAAGAGCATTTAGTGAAATTGCATATTGTTTTTCACTCCTTTGTTTGCTTCAGAGTGTGACTATAACAGTGAAACCAGAGACACTGCGACCTTCACGGGCTGGCGCGCTGATGATGAGATGTGTCAAGCCTTCATCAACTACTACCCGAGAGTTCCCTTGGCCATGTGCCGCTCCTCACCCCACCCGCGCCTCCTCACCAGACTGTACCACCTCAAGGGGTTCCAAAGGTGAGTAGTGAGCAGGGCAAGGCGAGTTTCGTCAACATATTGAGTGTAATAGTAGTAGTAGTAGTAGTAGTAGTAGTAGTGGTAGTAGCATCATCATCAGCAGCAGTAGCAGTTGCAGGAATGGTAGCAGCAGCAGCAGCAGTAGCAGCAGCAGTAATAGTAGTAGTAGTAGTAGTAGTAGTAGTAGTAGTAGTAGTAGTTGTAGCAGTAATGGTAGTAGTAGTAGTAGTAGTAACATCATCATCAGCAGCAGCTGCATGAGTAGTAGCAGCAGCACAGCAGCAGCAGTAGTAGTAGAAGTAGTAGTAGTAGTAGTAGTAGTAGTAGTACTAGTAGTAGTAGTAGTAGTAGTAGTAGTAGTAGTAGTAGTAGTAGTAGTAGTAGTAGTACAAGTAGTAGCAGCAGCAGCAGCAGCAGCAGTAGTAGTAGTAGTAGTAGTAGTAGTAGTAGTAGTAGTAGTAGTAGTAGTAGTAGAAGTAGCAGCAGCAGCAGCAGCAGCAGCAGCAGCAGCAGCAGCAGCTTATTCTGTCAAACTATTCTCTCCATTGGTTGCTGAAACAGTTTCCACCAAGTTAGTTGATTTGTATCGCGTCCACCAACACTTTTCTTCCTCCACACTTGCTAACCCTATACAAGAGGCTTATCCGTCCACGTATAGAGTATTTCTGATTTCAAGACTTTCTGCTTTCTTTCTCCCTTATTTTGTCCTCCTTATTAATGCAAGAGTTCACCAGTACATTAACTCTTCCACCTCTTTCACCGGTAAATTCTGGAACTCTCTTTCCTTTTGTTGTTTTCCTCCTTGCGAAGATCCGCTTCAAAAGAGGAATGTTAAGACGCCCCAGAAACTAAAATTGGTCTTAGTAATTCTGCTCTTGCATCTTTTTTAAATTGGGAATAAGTGAATTTATTCTATTTTATTTTATATATATATATATATATATATATATATATATATATATATATATATATATATATATATATATATATATATATATATATATATATATATATATATATATATATATATATATATATATATATATATATATATATATATATATATATATATCTTATTTTACTTTTCCCTGTGTTATTTTATCATATGCATTTATATATGTATGGATGAGTTCTTTCTCTTATATTTAAAGTGTGATTAACTGTAGGTTGTGAAATGAATATTCAGTGATAAATATATAAATGCATATGACAAAATGAAAAGTAAATAAGTGGGAGTATATGAATTAATGTGGTAAAGAAATGAGATCTGACATAATTATTTGTGTGTGTGTGTGTGTGTGTGTGTGTGTGTATGTGTGTGTGTGTGTGCGTCAATCGGCAGCGACCTGGACCTGTCGACGTTCGAGTTTAACCCTGAAGTCGGTGACGGTCGACGGTACCAGGAGGCGGTGAACGCGTTGCCGTGGTCCACCCTGGATAAGCAGAAGATTAACAGTGAAATTATTCACGGCGACCAGTTCATTAAATGCCAATACAATTACGGCATATCCCTCAAGGTGTGTATCTCTCTCTCTCTCTCTCTCTCTCTCTCTCTCTCTCTCTCTCTCTCTCTCTCTCTCTCTCTCTCTCTCTCTCTCAGCTGGCATTCCCTCTTCTCGACAGCTGGACACCAACGTGACGGGGTATCCCACAGCCGTCCCGTTCGTACCTCCAGAGGACAAATTTTGTGCCCTCCGTGCGTCTGCCTCGGCATCGGTCCTGTCTCCGCCACCGACCTTCACGCTTCTGCCGTGGTTGCTTGCACTGGTGGTAGTGGCGGTGGTGGCTGTGTGAAGTGTAAGCCCTGTGTTTAACTTCGCTGAGCTATTCTTTGTGTCGCCTTTAATTAAGGAAGAGGAATATGACCAGGCAGAAGAGGCCTAATTTTTTGCAGGATTTATAAAGAAAAGCTCGGATTTGAGATGGAGGTGGTATGTAGATGCCATAATTAGTGTGTGTGTGTGTGTAGTTGTCTCTCTCCTAAGATGTTCTGTGCGTTATGTTCATTGTGCATTATGTGGGTTCCTGGTAATATCTTGCTTAGTTTGAATCCTTGACACGTGTTTTGAAACGTGTTGTCGTCTCATAAATTCTTTTAAAGGCGCCTGAGGTGATGAAGCGGGTTTTCTTTGGCTTGCCCTCACCCACAACTGTTGTTAAGCTAACAGTAGAATCTTTAAAATACCAATAAGACCCTTTTAAAAGTAACAGATAAGACACCGAAATGTTTGAAAATGCAGTCCGTTACCAGTGGAGTATAGTGCTCGAGTAGTCTGAATTTATATTATGCGTATACATGAGTAGTATGAATTAATTATGTGTGTGAGTGTGTGTGTGTGTGTGTGTGTGTGTGTGTGTGTGTGTGTGTGTATGGTGTAGTTTGGTAGTCTGAATTAGTTTCATTATATTATCATGTATCTTTTTTTTTTTCTGTTATGTGCATTAACTCGCATGTACATCTCCAGATTCTTAACACACCCCACTGTTGTACTAATGGATATAAAGTGTCTAACATTCACAGTAGTTGTGATTGTTCTCCACTGCCTCCCTGACCCCTGCGCCTCAACCAGCACTACGCGCCTCTGCTATGCATTTCTTTCCTCCGTAGCCGCCGATTTTTATCTTTCTCCTTCCTCGTACTACGGAAGGTGTCCTTTGATACTGTGGTTATTGCAGAGCAATGTAGTTAATTAAACAGCCTATTTAGGGCCTAAAGTTTTATTGCTGCTTTAAATTCATGTGTATTTACTAAGGGCCAGCGCAGAGCATGAGCGACCCAAGCTCTCCAGACTCCTCCCACTAATGTGTTGTATAACATAACGAGCAGATATAAATTTCTAAATTGCGTCATTTATCAATACTTATAACTGTGGTCTGCTTCATAAGACATAACTGTGACTTATCCCTACAGTACACATTATTGTTATTATTATTATTATTATTATTATTATTATTATTATTATTATTATTATTATTATTACTATCATTTATTTATTTATTTATTTATTTATTCATTTGTATGTTCATTTATTATACTAGCTTTTAGTGAACTTAGAGAGAGAGAGAGAGATGGGGAGCGGTTTTTGTCGTCCATGATCGTGCTTGTCTTGGAAGCGCGATCTTTGGTGAAACCAAGACCGATCCTCGACGAATTCATAACACGTTCCTGAGGTGTCTTGGGGCGATCTTGACGCGTAAATTAGGTGTTGGTGAGGATAGCATTGGCTGTAGCAAATGTCATCCATGGTTTCACTCAAGCCCGTCACGCATAGGCGTGTGTGAAAGAGTTGTCGATGCCATTCGTGAGGCAGGTGGTCTTGGCATCGGCGTTGTGTACACAGTGCAGGGCTCGAACTTCTAGTAATAATAGTGGTTCTGGTGAGACTGTCTTATGTTAGTTGGCGGTAATGATGAAGTCCTTGTGCTCTGTAGTTTCAAAATTCCGTCAGCAGAATGTCTTCAGGTCCTGTAACAGACTTATATAGCCGTTCCCGGAAGACGGTGGCCCTCGATAGCAGGGTGCCTCAAGAGAAGGGATGAGGGGGAGGCAGGAAGTGAAGGGAGGATGGCTAGGGTTGTAGAGGACAAGAGTGATAGAAGATGGAGGGAGAGGAGAGGAATGGGAGATTTGAAGAGAAGAATCTCTCTCTCTCTCTCTCTCTCTCTCTCTCTCTCTCTCTCTCTCTCTCTCTCTCTCTCTCTCTCTCTCTCTCTCTCTCCCTTTGATCTTGCAGGGTTTCATTACGGGTCTCATCGCTCATCTATCAGTAATATCAATGTCAGCTTTAACACTCTATACATGTCATTTCCCTCATTCTTGCTTTGTCTTTTGCGTGAGAGAAAGAGAGAGAGAGAGATAGAGTCGCACCCACTCCAGTAAGTACGTAACTGTCGCATCTAAAACAAGCACTTCATCGTAACCTTATCCTGTTTGTTGCCTTCACCACGGCCTCTCCTTGCTACGTGAGAGACAGTGTATATGACTGCCACCTCATTACGTCGTTTAGGAAATGAAAAGTGTAATTGATTGAATTATTATTATTGTTATTATCATTATCGTACTTTTTTCTGTTTTCTTGTGGTATGTTAAGGCTTCAGAACGAACGTTAAGCACACCCTGCGCTGAAGGTCACATCAATTGCACAATACATATAAAATGCTTTTGAAAATGTGTTGTTTGAACGAGTCGCCTCCACGTCAAAGAGTAACGACCATCACTACTTCAGAACATGAAACACTGAATGAAACACTGCTGTCGTGTCCTTGTTGATTGCTTGTGCACGTGACGAGCTTGTCAGTTGAATGGCTTGGACCACTGCTTCCCAAACGTGGAGGGCGCTCCCTTAAGCGGGCGTGAGGAGAATATAGAGGGGCCGTCAAGTTATCTGGTCAAAAAGTAGATTTTAAAAAGTACATGATAAAACTCCATCAGGAATAGGTATCTATCCTAACACTCGTGTTAAGTGGCGGCACCCACCTCACTGAAATAAGCTGTTGAAATCACACCATTCATGCAATCAATTTTTCATTTCAGTATTATGAGAACTGGAAATATTATGCATGTGTCACCCCTACATGCTTCATAATTAATGAAGATGTGGCTAAATTGGGTTGGTTGGTGTAAAGTAGTAGGTGTTTTTACATTTCAGTACTGTGAGAATTTGAAATATTATGTACGTCTTGTCTTCATGATTATAGATTAATAAATAAGTAAATAAATAAATAAATAAATATATATATATATATATATATATATATATATATATATATATATATATATATATATATATATATATATATATATATATATATATATATATATATATATATATATATATATATATATATATATATATATATGAAATTGTGCACATCATAATCAGTTTTTGTGTGCTCATTTCAGTATTAAATATTGCCATGTTTTCAAATTCTATACTTGATTCCTGGAACTACAAGTTAATTATTTTTACTTTTTTTCTGGTTCTTTTTAAACAAATGTTAAAATCTCTCGTGTCTGTATTATTTATTTAATTTGTTTTGATATAAGCAAAGATCTTTATTCAAACACTGCCAAGATATAAATTGCAAAATAATATAGAATTTCACATCCATTGGCGGCGGGGCAGGGGCGTGCTGGTCTGTCAGAGACAAAAAGGAGCGTCACATAAGATGGCTTGAGATCCACCGACTTAGACTAATTAACAATGCTTATAGAACGATGCTTACAGAGAGTAGTTATAAAGTGTCTTTACAACAAATAAGGGGAGGGGGGAGGGGGAGAGGAGGAGGAGGAGAGGGGTGAGGAGAAGGTAAAGTAGAAAGGAGTGAGGGGCTATGGCAGTCATTTCTTCCGAAGACAGTGCGCGGGTAAGTCTTATCCCCTCTCGGGAGTGTAATTAATCTGGTAGGTTTTCTTTGTTGGTTTGGTGTAATGCAGTTTTGTGGAGGTGGTTCATTTGGCACTACAGTGGACTCTGTTGGTTTGGTGTAATGCAGTTTTGTGGTGGTGGTTCATTTGACACTACAGTGGACTCGGGATGGAGTGGTGGACAGATGATTCCGACTCATGAATACAATGAAGTTTGAAGGATTCATGTCGTGTCGTAGAGGAATAGGAAGTGTTGTCCAAGATCCAGAAAGTTTGGTGCGCAAGAATAAAAAGTTTTATTATAGTTTAAGCCATTACACACTACGTGGTAATAACCTACCTCATTTTGTTCTTCTCACTATTCACATCATTTCTAATGATTACACTACTTGTCGGAAATTAATAATAACGCCACAATAGGCCTGGGAATGCACAGCGCTCTCAAGTTTTTATATAAATGGTGTATTGTTGCCTGAACTTCAGTTGTTTAATGCTTTGAATTGTGGGTAGCTGCTGGATAGGATCACTGTGTCTATAATTCCTCGGGCCAATCACGTGCTACCACCACTTAACACCACGAGTTGCACCAATAGGAAGTCTCTATAAGTACCCATAAGCTGCGCGGGCAGGTGTGTGCACACCGCTTCCGGTCACTTCCGCCATGGCTATTGTTGACGTTACTTGTGCTGGTTGCAAATTTGATTATTGGCTCTTCATCGCTACGTTTCACCGCAAAGACGACTTGTGCTACCAGTTCTTGAGGGAACACGGCGTTTTACCCACTGCAGTCGAGTCTCCCGAGTGCCACACGCCGTGTAAGCTGCGCAGTGACAGGCGTGTGTGGTATTGCGGCCGGTACCGCAAGCTGCAGAAAAAGAAGCGCAGTAAGCAGTTTAACTTCAGCGTTTCTGACTTTAAAGGGACTTTCCTGGAAGGAACGCATCTTCCTGCGTGGCAGCTGGTGCTATTTTGTAATCACTGGCTGCAAAAGCAGTGGGACCACGCTACTGTATTCGAGTGTCTCCAGTGGTCTCCTAACACTAGTGTCGACTGGCGGAGTTTCTGTTCAGAGGTGACTCTCGACTGGCTGAAAAACCAGCAGCCAATTGGTGGTGACGGTGTAATTGTAGAGATTGACGAGACCTATTTTGTGAAAAGAAAGAACAACAAAGGTCGCAATCTCAGTAGTGTGTGGCTGTTTGGGGGAATCGAGCGTGTCACAATCGAGCGTGTCACTAAAAAAGTTCATCGTCCCCTTACTTGGAAAGCAGCGAGACAGAAGTGCGGCAACACTGATTTATATCATAAAGAAATGCATTTTGCCAGGAAGTACAATCGTAAGTGACGGATGGAAAGCCTACGAGTTGCTGGGAAACGAAGGCTTCACTCACTGGGTCGTGAACCACTCTCAGCACTTTGTGGACCCTTCAGACGCTCGTGTACATACCCAGAACATTGAGAGGCTCTGGAGGGACCTAAAAGAGTGGACCAAGCGACCTGGTATGCTGAGTGAGTACTTCGAACAGTACTTCTCTCGCTACCTTTTCCTTAAGGAAAAGTACGAAGACCGTCACCACCAATTCTTTCTTGCTGCTGGTAGATTGTACAAGCCTCAGTCGACACGCCAGCGCCCTCTGCCCGCCTTTGCTGACACTGCCTGTGATACTCATGGGGAGGATGACCGACAGCCAGGACCTTCGTCGTCTAAGGTATTGAGTTTGTAAAGTTTCAGTTTCAACCAGTATTCCCTATTTCTACCCACACCCCTCCAAATCTTCAAGCAAGCTTGGGAGCCTGAGAAACAGTGCTTTTTTGAGTGATATATGGACTATGAACAATCTAGGGAAATTTTCCGAAATCTAGGGAAACTTCCCTAAAGTAAATTTCTGGTCGTTTCTTAGTGAGGAGAGTGTAGGTAAGGTTTGGTTAGGTTAGTGAGCCAACAGGGGGGTCCAGGTTAGTCTAGTTGCTTCTCATTGTGTTTGCAAAGTGTCTGATCGGGAGAATCCAGGTTAGGTTTGGTTAGGTTAGAGTAGTGGCCAAGCTGGGGGGGGTCCAGGAGGGGGTGCAGCCCCCCCGGTTAGTTAAGATGCTTCTCAGTGTGTGTTCGCAAAGTGTCTGATGGGGAGAATCCAGGTTAGGTTTGGTTAGGTTAGAGTAGTGGCCAAGGGGGGTCCAGGGGGGGCGCAGCCCCCCGGCTAGGTTAGGTGCTTCTCAGTCTTGTCAAATTGCGAGAGGGAGAGTTTGGGGTATTTTCCTAGATATAGAGAATTTCCCTAGATTAAGTCCATATATCACTCGTATATGGCTCCCCCCAAAAAAAAACCCCGGTTCCCCACAAGCCCCCAAGCTTGCTTGAGGGATTGGGGGGCCGTGGGTAGAGATTGGGGACATTGGCTTAAACTATAAGTTTACCGAAAAAAAAAAAGCAGATGTGACCGTGTTCTAGTGTTACGTTGCTTTGGAGTACTTTTAACATCAGTGTTTTTAGTGTAATAACTGATATAAATTAGTTTTATGAACGAAGAGCCTCGTAAGTGATGCTGACTGCAGCTGCTCACATCTTATATAGGTCTACCCACGACGGGGCATAAATGTACACTCAGAGCAAGGTGTTTGAGGTATTACTGTTCTTCACTGGCATACTATTCTCGGAGCGGTGGCGATGGTGTTGGCAGCGGCTTGGCTTGGGTTTGTGTGGATAACGTATGATTATAGAAAACAGTAGTAAACAATAGTTTTGGTTTTACAATGGTTATTCTTTACCTGAATATACAAGGTAGAAGTATGTGTAAATATAGTATCGCTAACTGAAATAACGTGTCTACTGATAATGTATTTTATGATACAGGTTATGTGGAATGTGACAGGAAGCGATGTTTTTAACAAGTTCGGTGAAATGCCGTGAGATTCAAAAGTTACTGTGAATTCATTTTTGATGTGGCGAGTTACTATTTGCCTAACTATGGGTTCAGGTCGGAACACAGCATGGCTTTATATTTTTTTGTCTGTCGGTTCTAAGTGTTGTCTGAACTCTGAATCTACAAAGTATCGCTAAGATATTTCGTGTTTCCGTTCCGACTCCAGCGAAAAATGGATTAAACTGGCTAATTGCGGTGCGTTCTCGTTACAACTGCCTACGTGTTTGGTTATTAGGAATCAATACTTTTGTTTTCCTCGTGGCTTTGTTTCCTTTATTGTTATATAAGATTTTGTTGTATTCAGATTTGGAACTGTATAAAGCTTCGGACTTGGGTTAGGGTTGTCCTTAAGTTACGGTTTTTGCTGTATTGTTACAAATAGTACATCTGTAAATGGCTCGATGTGTATCCTTGTTAAATTTTACTGGCTGTGTATCCTTATTAAATTTTACTCCGCAGAATTGTGTAGGGCGACGTAGCTGCCGGGATTACATGGAGGCCAGAGCGGTTGGACGCCGATCCCGGTGCATCTACGGCAGCACTAGTGGAAACATTGGTTACGAGAAATTCTCAGAAATATATCAAATAGTTGAGGGCTCTTGAGAGCCACTGTCTTCCAGAATCTGAGACTATTTTGGATTGTGCTATATACCCAGATGTTGAGTTCTTGATTCGACGCAGATGCTCGAGTATAAGGTTCGGCACAGATGGTGCTTCATCCACATGCGTGCTCGGTGCGTCTTTGAAAAGAGATAAGAGCGACAGAGGGTAATGGGGTAATGGGTAATGGCTGTTGCGAGTGAAATGCTTTTGTGGTCTGTCCAAGCATACATGATTCAAGCGTCCTGCTCGTGACGCAATCGGCAATAAGTATCGGAAGAATGTACCTATATTACGCTCAAGCGTGTCGGGTTGCCACCACACATTAGGTGCACAAAGAACGAAGATTTTCTGTTCAAAGGACGAAATTTCTTATTTCCATCTAAGAAAATAATGCATAAAGGCCAGAAATCTGTTATTGGGATTCATTTTTGGTTGTTAAAAGAAGAGGGCCCTAACCAAGTTATATTTGACGCTGGCGTGTGTAGATTGTGTAACTATAGTCCCCATAATATAGGAAGGATAGGTCCATTAGAATCTGTATAAATGAGGGGACGAAGGGTATCTCTAATGAAAGAATGCTGAAGCTTTTCAAAGAGATAACGAAAAAAAAAATTGGTATTAGAATCTGATTAAATGAGGGGACGAAGGGCATCTCTAATGAAAGAATGCTGAAGCTTTTCTAAGAGATAACGAAAAAACGAAAAAAAAATTGGTACAAGTCCTAAGTACTTAGAGAGCTTAAGACTTCATATTATCCAAATATATGGATGTTGATAGGTGGAAATAGGTATGTTTCACACAGGAACTGCCATGTATAGGCCTGATTTCTTAGCTTCCCGTATATTCACATGTTCTTGTAGGAAATAGTGTCCCTGAAACACTGCGCCTCCCCGATTGACCAATTAGCGCTGAGGGTGGCACTGAGAGCGGAGGCGAGCACAAAGGACGGAATCAGTGATGTGGATGACGCTACGCTCAAAACGCCCTTGAAGCAGAGATGCCCGATGAATCCAAGATGAGGTAGTACGGTGTTGGAAAGGGCCTGCTGTGTTAAACGCCCTCCCACTAGCTACGAAGCAACGTAATAAAGATCGCCCGTACTGCTCTGCCAAACCAAGAGGATTCGTGTTTGTCCCGTCCTTTAAGAGTCCTTCTGAAGCTCTCCCACTGATGTGTTTGGGCGAGCTGTGAGCGAGCGGGCGTGAGGTGCGACGGGTCCCCGTGAAGACGTACCTTGCCTGAGCTGTGAGCTGCAAGCGAGGCGTGCTGGTGTCCGGATCTACACTGTTCTCATGTTCTCACCATTAGTTTGTACAATAATGCTCCCAGGAGCCTCATTTCAGATTCATATTCCGTATCAAAAGGAAATGCTTTGTTGTATGGAACTAGTTCTATGATGATATCTGTATGGTGTTTTGTATTGTTACCGATTTCAGTATGGTTTGGTGTATCAGCATCACATCAGGCGTGCAATGTGACCTTTTACCTACAGCGCGCACACATCCACAGTATGTTGTTGACTACAGCTGCTCAAAACATCCTCGTATAGGTAATATCCATGACAGGGCATACATGTAAATTCAGAGCAAGGTGTTTTATTTAAGGTTTAAATTTTTTTCATGAATTGTTGCAGGTGCTGCCACTACTTAAGAGAGAACCAAATCAGTGTGTCCTGCCAACAATTCCAATTCCATCTTGCTGCAGGAAACTGGTTTCATGTTGCACTGGGAGATGAGATGCCATCTGCTTCGCTTCACCTTCCAGGGAGAGACTTGCCTCACACCTCCACTATTTCCTGTTAATGCATGCTGCCGTCTGTTATCCCTTCCGTGTCCTGCCTCACACCACTTCTTTCTTATCAATACATGCTGCTGTTTATTACCTCTTTCTCATGTGAATATAATTACCTGTGGTGCCAATACTGTATAATAAATTATAAAATCAAATATATTTACAAATTTATTTTCCAAAGGAATCCCGTTTTCTAGAAATACTTCAGGCAGGTTAGGTAACTGCAATTAGCTCCTGAAATAAACTACCTAAAGCAGGCTTAAATAAAAATCTATTGAAAATTTGAAATTTAGCAGGCTTTTAAATAAAAATCTATTGAAAATCTGAAATTTAAACAGAATAAATATAGTGGGTGCAATGGCCCCAAACTTGATTGACCTGAATTCCATTTTTGAGAAAAAAACGGTAAAAACTAAATTCCATTTAGAGGGTGCATTTTTAAGTCCCTATAAAACTGGCCAAAAAACCGTAAAATGCCCTAGAAAAGCCCCATAAAAGTAGCTAAAAAAACTGTACTAAGTCGAAAATACTCTGAAGAGTCTCCAGAGACAAGGCAGATGTACACTACAGTTAAAAAAAAAAAAAAAAGCCTCCCTTCACTTGATATTATATCAAAAAAAAAAAAAAAAGCCTCCCTTCACTTGATATAATATCAACACAATTTTCATTACATTGTTTCTATAAAGTCTTGGGACAATTTTCAACTTCGTACAATTTTTTTGAAATTTTAGTCCAGTACAATTTTTTGAAATTTTTGTCCAAATTTTAGTCCAGTACAATTTTTTGAAATTTTAGTCCATTTTTTTTTTTTTTTATGCTTCAAAAAAGCATTTCAAAAAATTGTACTGAGTGTAAATAGCATCCAAACTTAATACATTTTTAGATTTCAATACATCACTGACAAGTACAATTTTTTTGAAATTTTAGTCCAGTACAATTTTTTGAAATTTTTGTCCA